>NC_059455.1:37395979-37515627 GCF_905237065.1 Salmo salar
GGTCATAGTTCAAAGGTCAATACAGCATTAGGTTACAGCACAGGGTACACACACTGTTACACACACACCTCCACAAAACACACACTGGAGTTCAAGGTTTAACGCTTAGAGTTGGTACATCTGGCTCTAGAATGATCCTATATATACACTGAGCTCAAATGAAGTGTCTCGTATATCATAATATCACAATACACTGAGTGTACAAAACATTAAGAACACCTGTTCTTTCCATGACATAGACTGACCAGGTGAATCCAGGTGAAAGCTATGATCCCTTATTGATGTCACTTGTTAAATCCACTTCAATCAGTGTAGATGAAGGGGATAAGACCGGTTAAATAAGGATTTTTAAGCCTTGAGACAATTGAGACATTGATTGTGTATGTGTGCCATTCAGAGGGTGAATGGGCAAGACTAAAGATTTAGGTGCCTTGAGCGGGGTATGGTAGTAGGTGCCAGGCGCACTGGTTTGAGTCAAGAACTGCAAAGCTGCTGGGTTTTTCACACTCAATAGTTTCTTGTGTGTATCAAGAATGGTCCACCAGCCAAAAGACATCCAGCCAACTTGACACAACTGTGGGAAGCATTGGAGTCAACATGGACCAGCATCCCTGTGGAACGCTTTTGACACCTTGTAGAGTCCATGCCCTGACGAATTGAAGTTGTTCTGGGAGCAAAATGTGTACACTATACTATTTGTGCTCTCAAGCATTTCTTTGTATTCACACACACACACACACACACACACACACACACACACACACACACACACACACACACACACACACACACACACGTAGATGGTTTCCCTGTGTTATGTTACCATGGTTCCTCTTATGAACCTTCTGTACAACACAGAAAGACAGGTGACTACTGGACGACTGACGGACTAGAACACAAACACACAACACAGGACTCTACACACGTTAGTAAAAATGTAGTATCGCAGTGTGTACCCACCACACCATGAAGGCTCTGGTTTACACATTCTACCTACGGAGAGAATTGTTTAGGACAAATCAAGAACAGCTAAAATTGTTTTTATCTCAGAGCCGATTCTTATGGTCACAGGTACAACATTGAAAACTACAGTTTGGCCTCTGCCCACTGGGGTGGCACTGTTTACAGGTCATGCCCCAGCCTCTCGATTTCGTCAATGAGGAAGTCGATGTCTGACTGGAGGGCTGCGGGGTTGGAGACGACCATGCGGAAGAAATTGACCTTCTGGCCCTGAGGCTGGTAGCCCACCATGGTCGTCCCTGACTCCATCATCATTGCCTTGATCTTGGGCGCCACCTAAAACATGGGAGGGGAATTGAACATATTTAGAACTCTGAGATAATGTTTCTAGAAAATTCGAAAAGTTAGAATATTGTATAACACTTACCTTGTGAAGTTTCTCTCGATACTCCTCACTGTTGTGTTCCAAGCCTCTCAGACTGGGTGGGATGTACCAGAAACACACGTTGGTGTGCTGGGGCTATGGAGAGAACACACACATTTGGAATAGTTGGACCTATGGAACTACAAAAGGAAGGAAAGAAGGATGGAAGGTGGGATGACTGAGGGGCGAGAGGATAGAGACCAGTAGCTTACCACTCCCTGGAACACCATCTCGTATCCCTGTCTGTTTCTGATCTTGTCGTAGAGGTACTGAGACAGGTCCAGACACTTGTCAATGTGCTGCTCAAACCCTATAGTGCCCTGTGGAAGAAGGAGACTATTACAAACCCTATAGTGCGCTGTGGAATAAGGAGAATATTACAAACCCTATAGTGCCCTGTGGAAGAAGGAGAATATTATAAACCCTATAGTGCCCTGTGGAAGAAGGAGACTATTACAAACCCTATAGTGACCTGTGGAAGAAGGAGACTATTACAAACCCTATAGTGCCCTGTGGAAGAAGGAGACTATTACAAACCCTATAGTGCCCTGTGGAAGAAGGAGACTATTACAAACCCTATAGTGCCCTGTGGAAGAAGGAGACTATTACAAACCCTATAGTGCCCTGTGGAAGAAGGAGACTATTACAAACCCTATAGTGCCCTGTGGAAGAAGGAGACTATTACAAACCCTATAGTGCCCTGTGGAAGAAGGAGACTATTACAAACCCTATAGTGCCCTGTGGAAGAAGGAGACTATTACAAACCCCATAGTGCCCTGTGGAAGAAGGAGACTATTACAAACCCTACAGTGCCCTGTGGAAGAAGGATAATATTATAAACCCTACAGTACCCTGTGGAAGAAGGATAATATTACAAACCCTATAGTGCGCTGTGGAATAAGGAGAATATTACAAACCCTATAGTGCCCTGTGGAAGAAGGAGAATATTATAAACCCTATAGTGCCCTGTGGAAGAAGGAGACTATTACAAACCCTATAGTAACCTGTGGAAGAAGGAGACTATTACAAACCCTATAGTGCCCTGTGGAATAAGGATAATATTACAAACCCTATAGTGCCCTGTGGAAGAAGGAGACTATTACAAACCCTATAGTCCCCTGTGGAAGAAGGAGACTATTACAAACCTTATAGTGCCCTGTGGAAGAAGGAGACTATTACAAACCCTATATTGCCCTGTGGAAGAAGGAGAATATTATAAACCCTATAGTGCCCTGTGGAAGAAGGAGAATATTACAAACCCTATAGTGCCCTGTGGAAGAAGGAGAATATTACAAACCCTATAGTGACCTGTGGAAGAAGCAGAATATTACAAACCCTATAGTGCCCTGTGGAAGAAGCAGAATATTACAAACCCTATAGTGTCCTGTGGAAGAAACAGAATATTACAAACCCTACAGTGCCCTGTGGAAGAAGCAGAATATTACAAACCCTACAGTGCCCTGTGGAAGAAGCAGAATATTACAAACCCTACAGTGCCCTGTGGAAGAAGCAGAATATTACAATGATTTATTAGGGATGAAATTACAGATGTGCTAGCTGGGGACAGCAGGGCATCCCTATAAGTGTGGAAACCCCATTGTGGTCTAGGCCTATACTGTATATAAACGGAAGGCTGTATATGACCTACACGAGCTCACCTTGGCCTTCCACATGAGCCAGAACTTGAAGATGTCAACGTGTCGGCCACACTGGATGGCCTTGTCTCCCGTGTCATAGCTGACATCATACTGTTTATCGGGCTGGAACAGGTACCCAGCACACATCGAGTTACAGCCTGCCAGAATACCCTACACACAGAGAGAGAGCAGGGTTAAAGAGTGTGTGTGTGTGTGTGTGTGTGTGTGTGTGTGTGTGTGTGTGTGTGTGTGTGTGTGTGTGTGTGTGTGTGTGTGTGTGTGTGTGTGTGTGTGTGTGTGTGTGTGTGTGTGTGTGTGTGTGTGTGTGTGTGTTTCCTCGCCTTTTCTCTGACTAGGATGGCGGAGCACTGTAGAGGCACTCCCATCATCTTGTGAGGATTCCACGTGACAGAGTTAGCCCTGAGAGAGGAAATGCAGCCGTTAGTGTGTGTGTGTGTGTGTGTGTGTGTGTGTGTGTGTGTGTGTGTGTGTGTGTGTGTGTGTGTGTGTGTGTGTGTGTGTGTGTGTGTGTGTGTGTGTGTGTGTGTTTTAAACAAACAACATTTGACCAACTGGGAACATTTTGTTTGTCACCACGAGGTCAAATGCTATTTCTAGGGGGTTTAGGGTTCAGGTTAGAATTAGGTTTAGGGTTAGGTTTAGAAGATAGGGTTAGTTTTAGGGTTAGGGTTAGGAGCTAGGGTTAGGGTTAAGGTTAGGTTTTTGGGTTAAGGTTAGGGTACGAGTATGGGTTTGGGTTAGGTTTAGGGTTAGGATTTTGAATGGAACTGAATTGTGTGTCCCCACAAGGTTAGCTGTACAAGACTGTGTGTGTGTGTCAGTACCTCTCTACTCCGCTGAACTTATGGCGATGCTTCCTGGACATCAGAAGACCACCTCCCCATGCACCCTGGAGAAAGAACACATAAACCATTAGATCAATAGGACAAAACAATATTTTCCCAAAACACACACACACACACACACACACACACACACACACACACACACACACACACACACACACACACACACACACACACAGTCCTCACGTCTACGTGCAGCCACATGTCGTATTTTTCACAGATGTCAGCGATCTCATTGATGGGGTCAAATGCTCCGTAGACTGTAGAACCAGCTGTAGCATTCACAAACAGAGGATGGTAACCCTGGAGGAACACAATATCACAGAAGTCACATTGGGATGTAAGCTTTCATGTGAGAAACAGAGAGAGATAGAGAGGGAGAGACAGAAAGAGAGAGCAAGAGAGAGAGGGAGAGAGAGAGGCAGAGAGCGAGAGAAGGGGAGGAGAGAGAGAGAGACTCACCTTCTGCTTGACATCGAGGATCTTAGCTTCTAGATCAGCAGGAATAACTCTCCCCCTGAGAAAGAGCAGGAACAGAGAATCAGCTGATCCATCTTAATGTACACTGTCGTTCAAAAGTTAGGGGTTACGTCGAAATGTCCTTGTTTGTGAAAGAAAAGTATATTTTTTGTCCATTAAAATAACATAAATTTGATCAGAAATACAGTGTAGACATTGTTAATGTTGTAAATGACTGTTGTAGCTGGAAACGGCTGATATTTAATGGAATATCTACATAGGCGTACAGAGGCCCATTATCAGCAACCATCACTCCTGTGTTCCAATGGCATGTTGTGTTAGCTAATCCAAATGTATTATTTTAAAAGGCTAATTGATCATTAGAAAACCCTTTTGCAATTATGTTAGCACAGTTGAAAACTGTTGTTCTGATTAAAAAATCAATAAAACTGGCCTTCTTCAGACTAGTTGAGTATCTGGAGCATCAGTATTTGTTGGTTCGATTACAGGCTCAAAATGGCCAGAACAAAGAACTTTCTTCTGAAACTCGTCAGTCTATTCTTGTTCTGAGAAATGAAGGTGATTCCATGCGTGAAATTGCCAAGAAACTGAAGATCTCGTACAACGCTGTGTACTACTCCCTTCACAGAACAGAGCAAACTGTCTCTAACCAGAATAGAAAGAGGAGTGGGAGGCCCCGGTGCACAACTGAGCAAGAGGACAATTACATTAGAGTTTCTAATTTGAGAAACAGACGCCTCACAAGTCCTCAACTGGCAGCTTCATTAAATAGTACCCGCAAAACACCAGTCTCAACGTCAACAGTGAAGAGGCGACTCCAGGATGCTGGCCTTCTAGGCAGAGTTGCAAAGAAAAAGCCATATATCAGACTGGCCAATAAAAATAAAAGATTAAGATGGGCAAAAGAACACAGACACTGGACAGAGGAACTTTGCCTAGAAGGCCAGCATCCTGGAGTCGCCTCTTCACTGTTGACGTTGAGACTGGTGTTTTGCGGGTACTATTTAATGAAGCTGCCAGTTGAGGACTTGTGAGGCGTCTGTTTCTCAAACTAGACACTCTAATGTACTTGTCCTCTTGCTCAGTTGTGCACCGGGGCCCTCTCACTCCTCTTTCTATTCTGGTTAGAGCCAGTTTGCACTGTTCATTGAAGGGAGTAGTACACAGCGTTGTACGAGATCTTCAGTTTCTTGGCAGTTTCTCACATGGACATGTTTGTGTGTGTGTAGTTCTAGTGTACCTCTCATCTGTGCTCAGCAGGACCACGTTCTCAGAGCCAAAGCCCAGAGCTGCCCCGGCTTTCTTGATAGAGTAGTGGCTCTGTAGGAATACAGGAAAATACCGGAACATAAACAACTTAAAACCTTAATTTCTTCAAATGTGTTTGTGCGTGTGTGGCTGTGTGCGAGTGCATGACATACATGTTCTGATGTGAAGAGCACCAGGCGGGGAGCGGCAGACATGCCCTTGGTCTTGACCTCTGGGAAGTACTTGTAGCGAGCAATCATCACACTGTACATGTTAGAGATGGCGCCCCCTGTGGACGGAGAGGGAATGACTGGTCAGCCCATGACTGGGACAGCAACTAGTCCAACACAGAGAGATAGAACCAGGGGGTAGGAACAGAATCGAAAACGGGTATGAAAGTGATCTATACTGCTCCTGAACAGAACAGTTATTGTAAAAGCATGTGAATCAGTTAATAACATTTTTTTAGCATTCTGGATTTTTTTTTCCAGTCGCACAAAAAAACGCAACAAAGCACCTATGCAAAGCCCTTATTCCAGTGTATGCCCATCTGCCAGCTGAAAATCTTTGCCACCGTGAGTGCGTGTAGGCTATCGTGATTCAGAAAATAGGGAGAGAGATTTTTAATTAGTGAAGAATGTATACATATTTCCAACGCTAGTTAAGGATACTATAGTTATTACGTTTCATATTGGATTTATTAACTACAAAAGGTAAGACGTGTTTATATAAAAATTCTGGTGTCGCTCTGCACAAACAAGCTTGTTAGCTAACTAGCTCATTTTGGTCGAACGTTTAAACCAACTCTCTGGAGTTTAAAGACGTTGAAAGTTCCTTCATAGAAGCTGGTCCTCCGTAGGTATAATTCTGTGGTCCTAATTCGAATAATGCATGTCATAACAAAAAGATGTCTGGAGCATCAAAGAAAGACTCCTCCTCCACCTGCAAAATTATACTTGTTGGTCGAATGCATGTAAACAACTATAGCTTTTCCCGCTCCACAGCAAGCTGCTCTATTGGTGAAGTAATTTAATGTCAAGCTAAATGTAAAAAGAAAAATGTTTATTTCAGAGGTTTAAAAAGGAACAGAAAGGAAGAATATAAACAGTTACCTTTTTGGGGTTTGGAACCGATTCAGAACTTTACTTTCCTGGTTGGAACAGTGGAACGGAACTCAATAAATAATGGTTCTGTTCAGAATGGAAACGATTGGAAAATATTTTGGGTTCCAACCCCTGGACAGAACAACCTCACATTTTCACTATAAAATGACACATTTCCACATGAGAGGACAATAAAAGGTATAGGCCGTCATTGTAAATAAGAATTTGTTTTTAACTGACTTGCCTAGTTAAATAAAGGTTAAATAAATAAAATCAAGTCATATTGTACGTTATCAATTGAATATTGTAAAGGTATCAAACGGTACTGGACATGTAGTAACACACATGCCGGCCTCCCTTGTAAAATAGACCTTGTTGTCAATGGGACTCCCTGCTACAATAAAGCTGTGGAAACAAACATAACACACGCACATAGACCCGAACACAGCGACTCTCTGTTCTACATACCTGGTGAGAATATGCCGTCCCCCTCTCCCGAGGGCCAGCCAATCATCTCTCTCATCTTCTTCAACGTCAGCTGCTCCATCAGGACAAACACTGGAGCGATCTCATAGGTGAACCTGCCAATCAATATATAAATCCATAAATCAATCAATCCATACATACAGTTGAAGTCGGAAGTTTACATACACTTAGGTTGGATGCAATAAAACTTGTTTTTCAACAACTCCACAAATTTCTTGTTAATAACAAACTATAGTTTTGACAAGTCGGTTAGGACATCTACTTTGTGCATGACACAAGTCATTTTTCCAACAATTGTTTACAGACAGATTATTTCACTTCTAATTCACTGTATCACAATTCCAGTGGGTCAGAAGTTTACATACACTAAGTTGACTGTGCCTTTAAACAGCTTGGAAAATTCAAAAAAATGATTTCATGGCTTTAGAAGCTCCTGGTAGGCTAATTGACATCATTTGAGTCAATTGGAGGTGTACCTGTGGATGTATTTCAAGGCCTACCTTCAAACTCAGTGCCTCTTTGCTTGACATAATGAGAAAATCAAAAGAAATCATCCAAAAAATTGTAGACCTCCACAAGTCTGGTTCATCCTTGGGAGCAATTTACAAACGCCTGAAGGTACCACGTTTATCTATACAAACAATAGTACGCAAGTATAAACACCATGGGACCAAGCAGCCGACATAGCGCTCAGGAAGGAGACGCGTTCTTTGGTGCGAAAGGTTCAAATCAATTCCAGAACAACAGCAATGGACCTTGTGAAGATGCTGGAGGAAACAGGTACAAAAGTATCTATATCCACAGTAAAACGAGTCCTATATATCGAAATAACCTGAAAGGCCGCTCAGCAAGGAAGAAGCCACTGCTCCAAAACCACCATAAAAAAGCCAGACTACGGTTTGCAACTGCACATTAGGACAAAGATCGTACTTTTTGGAGAAATGTCCTCTGGTCTGATGAAACAAAAATAGAACTGTTTGGCCATAATGACCATCGTTATGATTGGAGGAAAAAGGGGGAGGCTTGCAAGCCGAAGAACACCATCCCAACCATGAAGCATGGGGGTGGCAGCATCATGCTGTGGGGGTGCTTTGCTGCAGGAGGGACTGGGGCACTTCACAAAAATAGATGGCATCATGAGGCAGGAAAATTATGTGGCTATATTGAAGCAACATCTCAAGACATCAGTCAGGAAGTTAAAGCTTGGTCATAAATGGGTCTTCCAAATGGACAAGGACCCCAAGCATACTTCCAAAGTTGTGTCAAAAGGGTTTAAGGACAACAAAGTCAAGGTATTGGAGTGGCCATCACAAAGCCCTGACCTCAATCCTACAGAAAATTTGTGGGCAGAACTGAAAAAGCGTGTGTGAGCAAGGAGGCCTACAAACCTGACTCAGTTACACCAGCTCTGTCAGGAGGAATGGGCCAAAATTCACCCAATTTATTGTGTGAAGCTTATGGAAGATTACCTGAAATGTTTGACCCAAGTTAAACTATTTAAAGACAATGCTACCAAATACTAATTGAGTGTATGTAAACTTCTGACCCACTGGGAATGTGACGAAAGAAATAAAAGCTGAAATAAATAATTCTCTCTACTATTATTCTGACATTTCACATTCTTAAAATAATGTGGTGATCCTAACTGGCCTAAAACAGGGAATTTTTACCAGGATTAAATGTCAGGAATTGTGAAAAACTGAGTTTAAATGTATTTGGCTAAGGTGTATGTAAACTTCTGACTTCAACTATACATCTATCGATTCACTCAAAACATTGTATGTTGTAAACACAAACATTTATTGACAATTGCAACATTTTGCTTAAAATGTTTCAGTCACATAGACCTTTGATCCTTCTCCTACACACATGCTATCTAGCTAAGACTTTACTTCAGGTGAAGAAAAGTAAAAAATATTCAGGATGTTATTTTTGCATGGTTAAGCTAAGCTGAGAACCCAGAGCTCCATTAAATTAGCCACACACGCACACGCACATGCACACAATTCTTCTGACAGAGTTGAACTAATTAAAATCTGTCTGATGTGAGATAGAGAGCAGACATTCATATTCAAATCCCTATAAAGTTTCAGTCAACGTTTAATTAAAGCACACAGAACTCTGATAGCTATCTGTCAATTCTGTCAATCTCAATGGAGGCTTTTGATGCGACCAGCTGAAGGGTGTGTGTGTGTGTGTGTGTGTGTGTGTGTGTGTGTGTGTGTGTGTGTGTGTGTGTGTGTGTGTGTGTGTGTGTGTGTGTGTGTGTGTGTGTGTGTAGGGAAGGGGAGGGTTTCTGTTGGGGAGAGATAAGAAAGCTCAAATCTATTTCCTGCTTCAGAGAGTGGAAAGAGAGAAAGAGAAAGAGAGAATGAAGGAGAGAGAGAGGGACCACCGATGCGGAACCAATGGAATGGAGAGAAAAGGACAGCAAGAAGCAGACGAAGGGACAGAGGGAGAGAGGAGAAGGAGAGGATAATAGAGAAGCTTTTATTTCGATCTCTATTGAATGTTGTGGTTTTATAATTTCATCATTTCAGAAAGATAGGGCAAATAGTCTTCAGGGTGGGTGTTACATACGTACAGTATGTGTTTGTGATTTGTGTGAATTTTGGGGCCCTAAAGCTATGTCCCTGTGATGCATGACCCCCCCGTTGTGTAACAAAGACAGTTACACAACAGACACACATCCCCCATTCTACCCTTCGCAGCCCCCCCCTCCTCTCAACTGGGGACAGGGAAAGCAGCACTGATGGAGAGATACACACAGAAGAGAGGAGGAGGAGAGAGGGGAAGGGGAACGAGACATGAATGAGAGAGGAGTGGAAGACAGTCTGGAGCAGCCACCCTGGGGAGGGTTTGATTAGAACATGAAGTACCATTCAATACGCCAGCAAAGATTATGACTGATGGGCCCTAATTACACACACACAGACACATGCACACGCACACACACACACTGTCACCGACTTGGACTGATTTAAAAGCATGTATTTTGTGCTGTAGCAGTACTATAATATATATACTAAAGGTATCAATGACCTAGATTAAACACTAAGACTAATGTTATAACCATGTTACAAAATGTTACTGTAGAAAAACATACTATTTGACTTATTTCCAAGCAGAGCATCAGCTTATATAAGGAATACAGCATTTTTTACAGATCTACCGATTTCGGCTGAGACCAAGGGAGAATCTTTTTAGAAATCACTGTCCTTTCTTCTCTTCTCGGGCAATAATAGCTATAATGGCGATCATTATCACAATCACAGCCAATCATTGGTCTTTTCAGGGTGAAAATTACCCTTCAGTCACCTGCCTGTCCCATGGGACAGCCCTTAAATGCCCTTATTATAATCATCAAGGGCACTCTCCCCAACCCATACCCCCTAAGTGACTCTGACAATCATTGTGTCACTCGTGTGCATGTGTGTGTGTGAGAGTGTGTGTGCGCTTGTGCTAGTGTGAGAGAGAGCCAGTCCGTACCCACAGGGACAATAGAGCCAGAATGAGTCCTCCACAGGGAGCCGGGGCAGGCAGTCGCTGAGTGTGACAGGGTTTTCAGTGCCGCCGGGCGGCCATTGTGTGTCAGTGTGGGGCCCAGCTGGGCTATCTGCTAAGACCAGCTCACAATGAGCCTGCCGTCAATGGGGCGTTAACACTATCTGTTGAATCTGGGCCAGGCTGAACTGGTGTGCGTGTGAGTGTGTATGAATATGACTGGGTGTGTGTGCAGATAAGTGTGTGCGCGTCACACTTTCGTGTCCCTGTTCTCTCTTTTAGGGCATGGTTCCAATGTTCCAACAGAAAGATGATATCGAGTTTTCCTAGCAGGATGATTGGCTAAGCTAATGTTTAAGAAAGAAGTCTCTCCTTTTAATCTTGTTCTGTCACTATCTTGTTTTATTAACATGTGTTGTGACACTGGATTGTCTGGGCTCTCTCTTGTAGTCATGTACAGTGCCTTGCAAAAGTATTCAACCCCTTGGCGTTTTTCTTATTTTATTGCATTACAACCTGTAATTTAAATGGATTTTATTTGGATTTCATGTAATGGACATACACAAAATAGTCCAAATTGGTGAAGTGAAATACAAAAATTACTTGTTTCAAAGAAAATGTAAAAATGTCAAACTGAAAAGTGGTGGGTGCATATGTATTCACCCCATTTGCTATGAAGCCCCTAAATAAGATCTGGTGCAATCAATTACCTTCAGAAGTCACATAATTTGTTAAATAAAGTCCACCTGTGTGCAATCTAAGTGTCACATGATCTGTCACAGGATCTCAGTATATATACACCTGTTCTGAAAGGCCCCAGCAAGGGGCACCACCAAGCAAGCGGCACCATGAAGACCAAGGAGCTCTCCAAACAGGTCAGGGACAAAGTTGTGGAGAAGTACAGATCAGGGTTGGGTTATAAAAAAATATCAGAAACTTTGAATATCCCACGGAGCACCATTAAATCCATTATTAAAAAATGGAAAGAATATGGCACCACAACAAATCTACCAACGGACCAGGCAAGGAGGCCATTAATCAGAGGCAACAAAGAGACCAAAAATAACCCTGAAGGAGCTGCAAAGCTCCACAGAAGACATTGGAGTATCTGTCCACACTATGCGTTACAGAGCTGGGCTTTACAGAAGAGTGGTGTTTGGTGATCGCCAAAAGGCATGTGGGAGACTCCCCAAAAGATATGGAAGAAGGTACTCTGGTCAGACGAGACAAAATTGAGCTTTTTGGCCATCAAGGAAAATGCTATGTCTGGCACAAACCCAACACCTCTCATCACCCTGAGAACACCATCCCACAGTGAAGCATGGTGGTGGCAGCATCATGCTGGTGGGATGTTTTTCATCAGCAGGGACTGGGAAACTGGTCAGAATTGAAGGAATGATGGATGGCGCTAAATACAGGGAAATTCTTGAGGGAAACCTGTTTCAGTCTTCCAGAGATTGTGACTAGGACGGAAGTTCACCTTCCAGCAGGACAATGACCCTAAGCATACTGCTAAAGCAACACTCGAGTGGTTTAAGGGGAAACATTTAAATGTCTTGGAATGGCCTAGTCAAAGCCCAGACCTCAATCCAATTGAGAATCTGTGGTATGACTTAAACTTCTTAGGGATCAGGCCCCCTTTCCTCCATTTCCGCATGAATGACGTGCCCAAAGCAAACTGCCTGTAGCTCAGGCCCTGAAGCCAGGATATGCATATTATTGGTACCATTGGAAAGAAAACACTTTGAAGTTTGTAGAAATGTTAAAATAATATAGGAAAATATAACACAATAAATATGGTAGGAGAAAATACAAAGAAAAACCAACCTGAATGTATTTATTTTTTGTTGAGAGAACATCCTCTTAGAAATGCAAGAGAAAGCTCATATTGTAAAATAGGTCCCTTCCACAGGATGTCAGCAGTCTATATTCAAAGTTTCAGGCTTGTAACTTCAGAAACAAATAAAAAATAAGAGTTTTTCTATGAGGACACAGTCTTGAAAATCTGTGTCTTCGCGCGCCATGATGAAGTTGCTCACCTGCTAAAATCGGTTTCCTATTGAACATACTTATTTCCCAAAGATATATTATAGTTTTAATACATTTTAGGGTGTCTGAGGAGTAAATGCAAACGTATTTTGATTTGTTGAAACAAAGTTTAGGGGTAGCTTTTCGGATTCCTTTCTCTGCAAGTTGAACGAGTGGACTACTCAAATCGATGGCGCCAACTATACAGACTTTTTGGGATATAAAAAATGATTTTATCTAACAAGACGACACTACATGTTATCTCTGGGACCCTTTGGATGAGAAATCAGAGGAAGATTTTCAAAAAGTAAGTGAATATTTAATCTTTATATGTGAATATATGAAACCTGTGCCGGTGGAAAAGTATTTGGATCTGGGGCGCCGTCCTGAAACAATCGCATGGCATGTTTTCGCTGTAATAGCTACTGTAAATGGGACAGGGCAGTTCGATTAACAAGAATTTAAGCTTTCAGCCGATATAAGACACTTATATGTACCTAAATGTTTAACCGCTATAATAACTATTAGAATTACGCACCCTCCAGTTTCCCCCGGAATTTGACCCGCTAGCGGGACACCGATCCTTAAGAAGTTTTTAAAGATTGCTGTATACCAGCGGAACCCATCCAACTTGGATGGGGGGGGGGGTGAATAGTTATGAACGCTCAAGTTTTCTGTTTTTTTTTTGTCTTATTTCTTGTTTGTTTCACAATAAAAAAATACTTTGCACCTTCAAAGTGGTAGGCATGTTGTGTAAATCAAATGATACAACCCCCCCAAAACTTAATTCCAGGTTGTAAGGCAACAAAGTAGGCAAATTTACAAGAATACTTTCGCAAGCCACTGTATTGTGTGTGTGTCTGGTCTCTTGTCTTGTGTTGTTATTCATTTGGTGTCTCATAGATAGTCCTGTATTGTGTTGTTGTTATTCATTTGGTGTCTCATAAGTAGTCATGTCTTGTGTTGTTGTTATTCATTTGGTGTCTCATAAGTAGTCATGTCTTGTGTTGTTGTTATTCATTTGGTCTCTCATAGATAGTCCTGCATTGTTGTTGTTATTCATTTGGTCTCTCATAGATAGTCCTGCATTGTTGTTGTTATTCATTTGATCTCTCATAGATAGTCCTGCATTGTTGTTGTTATTCATTTGATCTCTCATAGATAGTCCTGCATTGTTGTTGTTATTCATTTGATCTCTCATAGATAGTCCTGCATTGTTGTTGTTATTCATTTGGTCTCTCATAGATAGTCCTGTGTTGTTGTTATTCATTTGGTCTCTCATAGTTCTGTCTTGTGTTATTTACACATTTTTCCTCTCTTCCTGTGTTGTTGTTATGGTCTTTCTTGAAGTCCAGAGGGGTATTCCAGAAAGATGATTTAACAAATTCAGGATTTCCTGAACATATCCGGCTTTGTCTTAACCAGATGAGGGAGTCCAGGATTTATTGGTTCCAGAACGGCTGCTTCCCCTTTAAGCTACTAGGCTAAGAGAAGCGCAGATTGGTTGATCTGACAACTGGCGCGAGCACGCAACATTCAAAAAGGTCCACATGTCGATGACAGAGAAAACAATAGATATGGAGTCAAAAGACAGAGACCAAAATTTCACTACTCTAGAACAAGAAACAATTGTAACAAAATACAACAAATATGTTCCATTTACTAAAAAAAAGTATTACATCCGCTGTCGCAAAAGCCAGAGAGGGAGCCTGGCAGAAAATTGCAAACAGAATCAATGCGCAAGTGAAGTGGCAGGATTCTAATATCTAATAGGCCTAGCTTACACACATTGGTGAGTAGTAATAATGCTTTCACTTTATAGAGCACTTATTGTAATACGGGTGATATTAAGTGTCAAGGCTATGGCCTAATATGTATGTTGTAGTAGTCAATGTCACAATTGCAATGGTAGGCCCATTCCATAGCCATAGCCTATGTAGCCTATACTATACATCTCAGATAACACGCACACACCTACACACACACACACACACACATACACCTACACACACACTCGCGCTCCTGTATGATGTGTCCTGTATGATGTGTCCTGTATGATGTGTCCTGTATGATGTGTCCTGTATGATGTGTCCTGTATGATGTGTCCTGTATGATGTGTCCTGTATGATGTGTCCTGTATGATGTGTCCTGTATGATGTGTCCTGTATGATGTGTCCTGTATGATGTGTCCTGTATGATGTGTCCTGTATGATGTGTCCTGTATGATGTGTTATGATGTGTCCTGTATGATGTGTCCTGTATGATGTGTCCTGTATGATGTGTCCTGTATGATGTGTCCTGTATGATGTGTCCTGTATGATGTGTCCTGTATGATGTGTCCTGTATGATGTGTCCTGTATGATGTGTCCTGTATGATGTGTCCTGTATGATGTGTCCTGTATGATGTGTCCTGTATGATGTGTCCTGTATGATGTGTCCTGTATGATGTGTCCTGTATCTGGTGTTGTTTAGCTTTGCAGGGCTTCATAACCTCTATCAGATTAGACCACCATGACATGTAACACTGAGCTCTGATCAATATGCAATCTAACCAGCCCATGGGGCATGTGTGTGTGTCTGTCTGTGTGTGTGTATGTGTGTGTGTGTGCGTGAGTGTGTGTGTAGGTGTGTGCGTGTTATCCGAGATGTATGGTATTCAGGGCTGCTGTTCAATACACGGTTGGTACAGTGCCAAAAGCAGTCAGATGAAAAAACAAACATTTTATATAACAAGCCCATATGACAGTCATCTTAAACCTTGCCAATCAAAGGCCTTGGCCTTCATTCAACCCTAAGGTACTGTAACTGAGCAGATATGAGGAGAGCCACACTAACTGAGAACTAATGATTTGCTACATGGCGTAAATCCTTGAAATGTCAACAACAACCCACTGGGGCTTCCTCGCAAACTATAATCGTCATATTCCCTTTCCGACTGTATCGTTATACGAACAACAATCCTGAAAACGTCGGCTAGTCAGCACAGTGATGTCGACACACCTTTAGGCACACAAAAACAGCAGTGTATGACTCACATGTTGGTGTTGGCTGTGGAGGTGAGCCACTCCCCAGCCAGCCCAATGATGTCCAGCCCCGTGGACAGCTGGTTGAAGAACCGTGGATGACCTGGGACCGAGAGAGACAGAGATAAGAGATTCTATCTGAATGGGACTTTACAAATGAAAATTAAACATAGTGGAATATTTGCAAGGTTTCTATAACCTTGTAAAAACACACATCTACTACAAGGGTTGAAACAGTGTGTGTTCTTTCCTGTAATGAAAACAAACCATTTGATATGAACTCAGACAGGTTATTTTCTGAAACTCCCACATTCACTCTTTGCTGTATTCCTATTGGGACCTGAGATGCAGTGGAACATTTGCCTTCCAGGTACTAGATGGGGACACTGCACTTATCCACTGATAACAAGGTTACATGACATTTAGAGTAGGCTAGCCTAGATGCTCACAGAGCTTGAAGTTTATGTTTGAATGAAATTCACCAACAACAATCATCACCAGGCTACTAATATTGTATTTATGTCATGTAGCCCCCTAGACGAACGGACTGACTAACTAACTAAAGAGCGCAATATCAGATATACGAAAGCGAAGTGGATTTGCTCCCGCGTGATAGGCTATATTTCAGCACCGTAGACAGCGCCCGTGATAGCGTCATTGGAATGAAGGCATGCGACTCAACTTCCGTAGGCTAATTGATTCAGACAAACTCATAAATCGTGCGACAATGTTTTTTAAATTATCGTCACTTTGTGTGTAAATGTTCAATGAATTAAGTTAAAGGTTTTTAGGAAGTAAACCCAAGGGACAGTTTGACTGTTGTCTTTGCTAACGACTTGTAAAATCCCACGCAGGCTTGCATCCCCGCGGGCGGTACTTGGTTTAATAAAATCAGGGAAGGAGAATTACCAGGGGTACATACAATGGCCGTCATTGTGATTGGATGTTGCTGATCAAGGAAACAGCTTATGCTTAAATGGTTTTGTGTAGCATTCCATTTTGCTCAAGTGTTGTGAACACGAGCAGATCACTGTGATAAAGAGAACACAAATTGTATCCCAATAACGTCTGAAGAAATGTTCATATCTAAAAAGAAAAATACAACGGTGCCTTAAACATTTTTAGGAAGCCTAAAGAATATGGACATTTTTGTAGACTATAGACCTACCGGTTGGTCAAGTTTCATGTAGACTAAGCTAACCATTTAAGCCTACCGCAATATTGGTTGTTTTGGATTGGAATGTATCCTAAAAAAGCAGAATGAAACGTCTTTGTTTCTCATGTAATTTCCTATCAAGGAAGGAGAGAAACAAAATCCTATCTTATTTATCTTTATAGGCTAATGCTTTTTCCAATGGCAATAAGATTTTAGTCTGCCTGGCTTGGTGTGAGAATTTGTATTTATTTTTTTCACACTCATTTAAACTGCTCAAAGGAATAACTAAGGACGAAATTGCACAATTGGAAATATAAGAAATGCAAAGATTGGAAACGTAATTAATGCACACAAACTGTCCTGAAAGCATGAATAGGAAACGTCTGGTTTAAAGCTGTAGCCTGTTTCATGTAACTTAGTTGTGGCCAGTTTAGTAGTCTATTGTATATACCTGTTCGCACGCCGTACTTGAGCGTGTCCCTGCAGTCCACGAGGATCTGCTCGAGGGACTCTGGCTGGTCAGAGAGCTCGAGGTTGAATCCCTCCATGCCCTCGAGCAGCTGGTGAGGGTGGTGGAAGTCCAGAACCTTGGTGGAACGGTCAAACGTCTTCCTCACGTAGTTGGTGAGGATGTCCACAAGTTCCAACAAGAACTGCATAGTCGCCTCTTCTCCGTTTTTAGCGGGAAGTAAGTCTAGAAGAATTACGGAAAAAGCATTTACAAAACGAAAATCGAAAGTACAAAAGGGGGCCTATAAATATAGGCCTAGGCTACAGTTCACTAAATGTTAGAAAATGTAAGAATTAGAAAACTAACGTGTAGGGCTGTATTAAAAGTCTAGCAAGAATGAACTCGTTATCTCTCACCTCTCGCGAACATGTTGGAAAAATCGGTCTCAGTGCGGCGGAAACGGGCATCCCGGTCGCTGTTGTCACAGGAGTACAGGTTCTTCTGGCGTTCTGAGAGTGAGCCTGCGAGCCGGCCTTCCTCCCCAAGACTGTTGTTCTTCTGCAGGAACCCTAGGGTGTTACACAGAGGGGCACGAGAAGGGGAACATGCTCGGTTACCACTGCCCAACATCGCTAGATAATAACCCGATAATAACTTTTATTCAGAGACCTGTGTTTATCTAGGTCTGTTACAAAGGCAACACATTATTTATGGTGTCCTCTCCCAAACTGCGCTTATAACCCCGGGTGGTGATCCCCACAGTGGGTGGGTTTTGGATCAATTTATGGAAGAGGGTAGTGTGTGTGTGTGTGTGTGTGTGTGTGTGTGTGTGTGTGTGTGTGTGTGTGTGTGTGTGTGTGTGTGTGTGTGTGTGTGTGTGTGTGTGTGTGTGTGTGTGTGTGTGTGTGTGTGTGTGTGTGTGTGTGTGTTTGCATGTGTGTCTTGCCCTCAGGCTCACACGCCAGGCAGGCTCAGGCCCTACCCTGCCCGGTGACATCCACCCATAACCCAGTCATGCGAGAGCGAGAAATACCCAATTTATTCCAGCGGTGAATGTCCTGCTGTCCCCCCGGACTTTTCACGCCTGAGCGTGCAGGGACTGTGTGGAGGGCCCGGTGCAGCGTCCATGTCATTACCGACTCATAGAGCAGACATTATGGAGTGGGGTTAATGAAGGATGCGAGATATTTTACGGCCTCTGGATAGGCTAGTCTATTTTTAATGAAAGTCCGTGTCTATTAATAGCCCATTGATCTTAGAAAAAAAACCTATAGAGAAAAACCTATATAAAAAAACCTATATAGAAAAGCCTATAGCCTAGCAGGCTACCACCAGAGAAGGTCATTTTAGGCCTAATAATTATGGAAGGATTTAAACACTTATTTTCACATCATGCAGTTTTCAGTTAATTATTCTATGAAAATTTGAAATAAAAAATGTTTTTGCAATATCGAATAAGACAGAGAGCAGGCCCTCTCAAACTCTGTCTCTGTTTCAGAGCTCCTTTCATTAAAATGTATTCCGCTAATCTCGGTTGGCACATTGGGCACTGATTATCTCACGAGAGCAGCGGCCTCGAAAAAGCTACCGGTGGATATGGTTCTCGTTCATTTCCCCTCATCCACAGGACGTGTTTCTTTACTGATTGATAGGACCTGACAACTATTATGGGCTGTAAATCCACACTGACATAGAACAAAATCTAACACTCGGAACCATTTTATGATGACCATTGTCACTGTTCAGTTTTTTCCTCCTCACAAAAATTATTTCAAACTCGAGCACAAAGCTATATTCCTTGTCAGCCAGAGGGGATATTTATAGAAACGAAATAATGTCTTTATCATGCATAAAAGTACCCTATAAGCACTTAGCCCTATGTCCACATATTCAAATGATACGGTAGGCTATGTAAATTATTGGGCCTGATGCACAACGCACACAAATGTGAAAATGATTCATGGGCCCAAACCAATGTCCTCTATAAAACGAGTCAATCAGTTGATCGAATAAACATGTTTCTTCGTGCATTGTGGTGAATTATTTCGTTATTAAGGTTATGTTCAGGGTTATGAGGGTGGTTACATTGTGTTATTATTCTCTGGCAGGGGACGTCCTCCACATTAAGGGGCAGGTGCCCTACTTCTGTGGGCCCTCGGTACGAATTATAGGCCTGCATCGTAACTCTCGAGTTCAAATCCATTTATTTTAGGCTAATTACATCCCCTCTATGTATTTGGATTGAAGCCATGGTAACAATGCCTACATTTCCAATTAAATGACATTGACATTCTTGACATGATCAAATCCTGCCACAAAAAAATATATGTAGGTCTGACATCAGTGAAGGTAGGAAGGATTTCTTAAAGAAAGGATATTTTTCTCAATGTGTGAATGCTGACGTCAAGCCAATCCTAGACGTAGTGTGCCCAGGAAAACAGGTCGTCTAAGAATCCAGTTGGAAAAATACTGGATTCAATCGTTTCACCTTGGCTTGATTGGATAACAGAGACCTTATGGAACCTCCCAGATTTACCAAACCTAACACTCCACGTCATCTCATCGAGATCGTCACATTTTATTTAAAAGACTCGCAGGTGGTATAAAAAAATGCCGTTTTGCATGAAGGGACCCAAATCCATAGTCACCTCCAAACGGAAAGGAGAGGAAATTAATGCTTTAAAAAAGATCTATGATAAGGCCTTTAAAAAATAAAATAAAAAGGTATTAGAATGTGCAATATTTAGGCCTAGCCTATGTGCACAAAACATGTTACCAGCTAACTCAGCATAAAAAACAACTAGTCTATATTGGACACATCCATCTCGCGATAAATCTTCTTTGTTTAGGCATGTATCTATATTTCTGAGGCGGATTGTGGGCCTACATCCTATCCTTTGCTAATGGTAGAGATATGGATAGGAAGAGACATGGGGTGCCTCGCGAAGGTCGGCGCGGGAACCCCGGCGCGGGAACCCCGGCGCGCATCGCGTGGCCTAAAGCTAATCGCTAACTGACCTTTAGGAGATGAGAATGTGGAGTGACAGTCCGGGACGGCCCCGCTCTAACATCAGAGTATTCCATATACTATCCATGATGGTTTATGGGTCTAAAACTTACCACAGATCTTCAAACCCAGTTTCCGCGTGCAGCCTTGCATCCACGCGTCATAGTCTAAAACAGAATGTTTGGGGAGAACGTTTGAAAATCAAATTCTGAAATATATGAATAGTGTGATTTGGGTGACAGCTGATGAGTTTTTATAAAGCGTATGGCAATGCATGGCACAACGGAGTGAAGAAGCATGAAGCAGACACTTGCAGCAGTAGATCATTGTCTGGGGGAACTTCACCCTATCTCGCGGTTATTATTCCTCAACATTCGAATGGTCCGAATCCACACAGTCCAATCATAATGGCCATCAGAGGCTCGCTCACCGGTTTAATAAATACTGGCACGCAACCGGCGAAGGGGCGGGTTGAAATAAACACCCGTGAAATGACCTCGCAAAAGTGAGCAGAAATTAATTAGGTGAAACATAGTATTTGACTGGCGCGTGCTGGCGATGTCTAGCTGGCTGTTCGGACACACACACACACACACACACACACACACACACACACACACACACACACACACACACACACACACACACACACACACACACACACACACACACACACACACACACACACACACACACACACACACAATGTGAATGCCTACATAGCAACACAAAAACACAAGCATATAGAGCAAAGCGATGGGACGGTAACAAGGCATATCTATATGCATATGAGCTTCATGGTGGTGTTATTTGTCTAGGATGCAAGACCCAGACATAACGGCTCGAGGTGTCACTCAGAGCGCATGAAGGCGAGCGCTACCCAAGACACACACACACACACACACACACACACACACACACACACACACACACACACACACACACACACACACACACACACACACACACACACACACACACAGAGAGACACCACGAGCCGCCTCAGGTCAGCGTGAGTGAGACAGAGCGTGGCAGCGAGATAATAGCAACATCCAACAGCAGCGGCAGAGCACAAAAACATCACAGGCTTTTTCAAACCATTATGCACTCTGTCAAACCTGAAAAAATGTCAGACGTATTACTGTTCTACAATTTATCCACATTCTTCCTCTGTCAAATAGCCTATGACGCCATTTTTCCATATTAGGCCAATGGTTTTAATGGCAGACATGTTGGCTGGTTAACTAGCCCTTCAGGCCTATACATTTTCCAAACGAAATATGACTAGGCCTGTAGAGAGGAGGGTTTGGGGCTTTTTCGTTACGAAAATTGAACTTTCAGTGTTAGGCTAGACAAATATGCTAATTTCAGTAATCCGTTTCTAAGTGTCCCCTTCCCTCAGTGTTCGGTGGCAAAATTATCCAAGCGGGTCCCTACAAAACGAGTGCAAGCCATCATCACGAACACCGGAGTGGCTGCAATTACCAGCCATTCCCTGCGTAATTGCGCTGTTAACAGCTCTGTCATGCAGGACTGACTACATGATGCAAGGATTTTGAGGGCATAAATGATCTAAATTAAAAATGTAAAAATACGAATTGAAATGCTTGCATACAAAATATCGTTAGCCAATAAATAATAGCATGAACATACATTTAGGCTATTGGTTATAGGCTTTACAACCTACATCTTTAAAAACATTATTTGATCGGTCTGGTAAAAAAAAAAAAAAAGCCAAAGGAAATTCGACAGGCTTATTCCAAATAATTGTATATTTTATATTCCAAAACGAATTCCTTTCCAGATCCATAGCGCCGAGGACATTATAACGACGCTCTTTGAGGCGATTACAGGAGGTCCGTTTCTCAATGCACGCCGCTGATCCGTTAGACAGCGGCAGGCAGCTGTGATAGCTCTGTTTTTAACCGGAATGATTAACGACAGGGCCCACACGGTAAAAAGCCCGGGTGAGACTCGTTTTATCAGGCAGAGGGGGAGGGAGGGAGGGAGAGGGAGAGAGAGAGAAAGGAGAGGCTTACTTGTAGATGAAGGTCGTAAATTGGCAGAGTTGGGGTCCTGGTCCCCGCCAGTGGCTGTCGGTTGAGACGTGGCCATTAGTCCTCTGTTATTCCCGTGCGCTCCGGGACTCTTATCAGATTCTCAACGGAAATATCCAACCGGTTTCTGAAAACAAACGGCCAAGGGTTAAGATTGATGGCTCTGAATATTAAACAAATAAATAACAGCATTTATTTCTGAAAGCTATGCATTATTTATTTGGAATAGCCTAAAATAGGCAACCTAAGCTGAATTTGATCAGTGAAATTGAGCTTTAGTAGCAGTGCAGTGAAGGAAGAGGATGATGCATCATTTGCTGTTATTATCTGCCTCTACGATCGGAATCATTTATTCTCGAACGTCAATAGGCTGCGAGCTGCATGCACATGCCGAGGGGAGATAAATGCTTTTGAACGATAACATCGCGTGCATTCAATTCTATTGGACCAAAATAAAGGCTGAAAATCTGACAAATGTATAGCCACTATATTCTACCTTATATAAATTAACGAAAAAAACATGTTTTGAGCAGTAAATTGGACATAGAACCTTGTCCCCAGTGACGTTTTTATGGGTCATTAGAGCGAAATCATCCCCATGTCTGAGACGTCAGTCTTGGGCGCTCAAGCTAAGCGAAGAGCACCAGACTGTTCAGTCTACTTTTTGATCAAAAAGCACGAAAACAAAGGTCTTCATGTCTTCAATATAAAGCAAATAAATACGTCTAATCCACAAACAAATCATCCTGAACAGACCTATTCAGAATTAGGAATATGCAAAACGAAATAGCCTTTCATAATTACGCACTATGGAATTCTTTGACTAATTTTCTCAAACATATCTGGGTTTTGTAAGAAAAAAGAATATATTGGACAGACACTTGATCAATGATATTCTACTGAAATCCGTTGTAAAATGTATTGACCTATAGCATATCGATTTTTCAATTATGATGATCTTTGAATAACCACAGCGAAGCCAGCATCAGTTAATGTCATTATTGATAAGAAATAGTAAGGCTAATGAATGAATCCTGCCACTCATATAGGTTAATAAATAAAAATAGACTGGCATTGCTATTAACATGTTATTTTTTTCATAATAACACACTTTTGAACAAGAGAGATTTGGAAATCCGAACACTGTAAGCGATAGGTCGTTTGCTAAAATATTTATTCCTTCCTAACCAATCCCATCCTATTTTCGACCCCAATAAGAATGTGGATCGCAACAAATGTTGCAGTTGTTGGGCGCTGTGCAACATTATCTTTAAAAAAGAAATGCAAATATCTCACTATTATGGAAAAATATATCAATAGGCCTATTACAAACAAGGCTGTTAGGAAACGTGAGAGCGCTGGCGCTAGGAGGCAATACGCTACCTTACCGTCTGCGGGTGCACAGGTTGTCGTGTCGAGAGAAACTACCACCAAACAACCGAATTACAGTTCTCTATCCACCCAACGCTCTGAGACGCAAGACAGTTCAAAGCCAACAACGCCCGAATAACGACATCGAGACAAATTACATCCAGTAGCGTGCCAGTGATTTTTTCCCCCTCAAGAATGTTTCATTTTTAATTGATTTATTAGTGCGTGAATCGCCTATCCCCTTATATACGCACGCACGCGTGAGTCATAGCATTTCCTCCCTCTGGCGCAAAATTAAGCTTCTCCTGCTCATGACAGAAAAAAAGGATACGAAAAACCTCCCCACTTCCCGACAAAATCAAATCAAAATTACATTTATTTATAAAGCCTTTCTTACATCAGCTGATATCTCAAAGTGCTGTACAGAAACCCATCATAAAACCCCAAACAGCAAGCAATGCAGGTGTAGAAGCACGGACGTGTCCCCTTTTTCTGTGACACAGGGAGACTTTTTTTCAGAAGGTGTGATTGTCATGAGAAATGCCCATCTCCTGTAAGATAAAATCACAAAGTGTCACTCTTGGGAAGTTTGATAAACATCACGTCCTCAATAGGCTACTTACTAACTTAGAGCTAAAAGGTGATCTTAGGGAACGACCAAAAACAACAGAGGATGTTTTCATTTCGTCACTTGCACCTTTCAATCAAAGGAAAAATCTGAAAAAATTAGTTGGACAACCGTAGCCTACCAGATATAGACTTGGGATGGACTCATTTTTGCTCAGCTCGATTCTTGTGCAACTAGACATATGCCTGAAATGTTATTACCAAGAAATGGACAAGTGATAGCCTATTCATTTTCTTATTGTGTTATTGTCCACATTTAGGCTAGTGTGTATCATCTTCAGTGGCTTGTGAAGCTAGATTGGGAATGATATGTTGGCTCTAGACCACGAGGTGGCGGGAAAGACTACGCTGATAGATCTATGTGGTCCGGAGCATTGATGGAGTTTATTTCCAAAAATGGTGAAAGTCATGTAATAGCTCTTATCTATGCTGTATTGAAACCACATGTTTGGAAATAAAAAACATGTTTGGAAATAAATATCCTATACCTCCTAGCCTAGGCCTATAGGCTGAATAGTAAAAAACAAACTTAAGAGTAGCCATGGTACACACCTGAGGGATCTTTGGGAATTCACCTGAAAACTTCAAGGTCCTAAGCAGCAGGGCTCCAATGGGAAGTGTTCTCCACACAGTCCACTCCACTGCCGAATGCCTCTTCTTTCACCCTCTCAGTCCTCTTTCAATCGTCTCCTTCTTTTCTGGTCTTCTCTCCCTCTACTTGTTCTCTTCCCCGTCAGGAATTTATAGAGATCATTATTGCTCAACCTCCTCAGAAATAAAGTCAGTTTGAAAATGATCTGTGTGGTTGCATTTATAATGCAGGGGTGTTGAAATGTCTATTAATAATACTGGTTCTACTAGAAATGTAGAGTACGTTTCCACTTATTCCCTGAGTACTTCTGTCAAACGAAACCCTTTGTGTAGAAGAAACCAGAAAGACACAGGCATCATGATGCTGAACTTTATTGTGTTATTTACATGAAGATTAAACAGGGACATGGTGATGAGGAAACCGTGTATGCTGTGATGGCCTCACAAAGGCAATGTGCGAATGTGAAATGCAAAACAGTGACACAATTGATATCTATATACTCATACAAAAGGCAAAGAAACGAACTGATGTTTCCACTGCAGTGTGCTGACTGACAGCTATGGGGAAAGGTGAGAGGGTGGACATGGTTTGTGTCTCCTCTCCAGCTCCTCTTTCTCATCTGACGACGATGAGGAGGAGCTGTCTGAGCTCTGAGGAGAGTCTTGATCACTCCCAGAGTCATCTTCATCACCGGAGTCTGAACAATCATCATCATCATCTTGGCTTTTCTCCTCTTGCTCTGATGGAACATTGTATAGGAACAAAGCAGAGACTTTGATTAGCTATATTAGGTGTGTCAGTGTTGGAACAAAAGCCTGCACACATAGTAACTCTCCAGAACTAGGGTTAGTGTGACCACTTGAATCCAACTTCCAACAATTGTCACACAGCCACAGTGGCCAAAAGTCTTCTCCCACAATAACCTTTGTGTGCATGTGCATGATTTGGAGGGAGCCACTCACCTCTCGCCAGTCTCTCCTGGATGAGAGGAATGAACTGTTTGGCTTCTGGATTATTTGGTTCATAGACCAGAACTGGAAGAACAGAGCATAGACACATCAATCAGCCATTGGTTGGCTAACTCATTCATTCATTGATTGGTTGATTGATGCAATGAGAGACAGATGAACAAAATGCACACATATAATCAAAACAATGAATGACAGAACTTTTTCATTTGACAAACAGACTTACTCATCTGACACAGTTTCTTTGCCAGTACAAAGTCTTTCTCCATTACAGACTTGAGGAACTGAAATCACAGACACAGATGGGAGTCACAGTCCATCCAGGCAGACCCAGCCTCTCATTGTTAACCAGCAATCTGAATTCCTCCATTAATCAGAGAAAATTACATCTCTGGCTGATATGAATGTATTCATTTTTAGTCAGTCTAATATGGGACTTGGGCTGACATGAACTGAAGAGTTAATTTACTTCAGCCATCAGCTCCAGCGGAGCCCTGTATCCCTCCTCCTCATCATCATCCGCCTCACCGCCATCATCATCATTATCATCATCATCCTCCTCCTCAGTGTGCTCTTCCTCCCCTTCTGGTTCAAGAGGGGGGAGGGGCTCAGCTGGAGGGTGAATACACACAGAGCAGGGAGTAGTTTGGGCCTGTGGCTGCACAAACACTCTTCCTCCTGCCCCACAAAACATCATCATAATTTTTCAGCAGTCATGCAAAAAAGATCAAACATTGGTGCAAAGTTAGATTCTCCATGTTTCAATCTACCAATCTATCTATACCAACCCACTGGGCACAGATGTCAATTCTACGTCTATTCCATGTTGGTTCAACATCATTTCATTGAAATGACGTAGAAACAACTTTGATTCAACCAACGTGTGCCCAGTGGGAATGCTCTTCTACTCTAGTAGTCCTGTCATATTCTACTGACCTGTAACAGCTGAAGCCAACTGCTGTGGTTTCTTACTGTCCTTCATCTTCAGGTCTTGGCTGAGGATCACAGGCGGTCCAGCGAACCCAACACTAATGTTATTCACACCTCCTGCACAGAGCACTTTGAATCTCCCAGGTGGAGTGACCTGGGTGAAAAATGAATTAGATATACAGACTAATAAAAGATAAATGCAATAGCTTAGAGTTTTCTTTTTGGGGGGGTTAGGGTTTTTTGCTTTCTTAGTGTTGATTTACTGACCTTCATAGGATTTGATACTGCTTGTGTAGGAAGGCTACTTCTGAAAAATACCAAAACACACACTCACAAAAATATGTAAATGTTTGTATCACATCAACTTGTGATGTGCAACTTTCTATCATGGAAACTCAACACCATGTCTGATGTTTTTTTGATGTAGTTAGAACTGGTCTTGATGTTAATTCTTACTGGGGTGCGGCAGTACAATACTTGGCTTCCAGTGCTTCTAGAACAAAAACAAGAAAGGGAGGGTGTCATAAATCCAGGTGAGAGTAGAATGGAAAGTACAGCTGTGGTTGTTTATTTCACCCTGTATACCAGATCTTTACACAGGCCTACATACCTTTAGGCATGTGTGTCTCAAGAAGTGCAGGGGCCACCTATATCAAAAGCAGGGAAAATATGAATATATGTATTTCATTGTTTGTTCACATACAAATTAAATATTTATCTGAAATAAAATAATCTTCCCAACATGTCTTGTTTCATCATGTCTTTGACAAAATAAACACTTTTACCTGCTTCTGTGGAACCTTGGAAGACTTCCCCACACATTCAAGTCTGGAAACAACAACATTAGACACTTTGACTGACAGCGAGCTAACGTCGTTACATGCAAGCACTCTCCCAACTGCATACGTTAATACTAGGCCTAGTTGATACATCTTGGAGATACAATGTCTCATTTGAAAAAAAGTGCCTGTCATATCAGCGATTCATTGTACAAGCACTGTGTTTGTCACATTGGCACATCATATTTGTAACCAATAACTCACGTTAACTAGCTACGTTAGCTAGCTACTGTAATGCTCAGCTGAATAGCTTGCTGGCTCACCTGCTCATCTAGCCGATTATCGATTACTTCCAAACCACGAGCAGTCCGACAAAGTTTAACAATAAATATTTCTATATGAAACAATCTTTTACTTTGTATTATCGATGGAGTCGTAGTAACATTAGCTAGCTCACTGTGTTTATTGCAAGTTTAGGGGCTGCTCATAAAACATGAGAAGAGAAAACAAAGTCTCATTCCCATGACAACGGGTCAACTCCCTCCCCCTCACAGCCCCACGTGGGTGCCTTTGTGCTAAGTAACGAATACACTGCTGTTCTGTGATGTTGGTGCTTTTACTTGCTTTCTTGTCAACTGTCACACAAACCAAACATAAAGCCTAGGAACACCTCGCAAAACGTTTTGTCAAGGTGAAATAGGCCTGCAAGAATATCATGATAAAAGCTTATGATACTGTCCTGTCTTTCTGTTCCCTCCCCTCTCTCATGTTTTCATTTAACCTTTATTTAACTAGGCAAGTCAGTTAACAACAAATTCTTCTTTACAATGACAGCCTAAATATGAAGTAGGCTATTGATAGCAAGTGCCCAGTTATAATTGTCCTTCCATTTGTGCATTTTTTTGGAGTGTTTACTGTGTTTGTTTGTTGCTGCTTCTCAGAGCTATGCTCGGGCACCTCCGCGCTCTACAAAGAACCTCACCCGCGTATGTGTATGTGCACGAGTACTCAATTTATTATTTTATTAAATGAGATGTCTCAAATTGAAGTGTATCCCGGTTTGATTGAGAAAGTCCTGTGAATATTATATGACGTTAATTTATGATGCTTCTAGACTTTTATAGCCTTCAGTTGATATACTGAATGAGATTTGTATGTACTCCTGCTTGTTGAGGCAATGGTTTTGCCCAAGTTGTTGCCTAAGGTATTTCAACAGGCTTTGCCAGTTTTCTGTACACTCTAATGGGTTAGTGTCTGAAATGTAGGCTGTATTTTAACTCTCCACAGTAGCCTAGGCCTACCAGCCTATCCGTAGCATGTTTCCTTAGACCAATTGTTGTTGCAAGTGCTTTTTTCATTATTTGTTGACATTATCCACTGCCACCATCACTACTATACTATATTTGTGTGAATAGAACCACCATTCTTTTTACCTTATCCTCTGTCTCCTGCCTGCCTACCTGCTGGACCGTAAGACACGTTTACCCTTTCACCAGGAGTTAAGATATACACACACATTCGCACACAAAAATCAATAGGCCATGGCCATGACAAGGTCTATCTCTGTAAGAGAGCAGGCTACAGCCTGGCCGTCTGCAGGTTTATCTATGTAAGAGAGCAGGCTACAGCCTGGCCGTCTGCAGGTCTATCTCTGGAAGAGAGCAGGCTACAGGCTGGCCGTCTGCAGGTCTATCTCTGGAAGAGAGCAGGCTACAGCCTGGCTGTCCAGGTCTATCTCTGGAAGAGAGCAGCTGTCTGCATTTAAACAGTACCACATCTTCTGCCTATCTCAGAGGCTTAGCTGCTGTACTTTAAATCAGTGTTTCTTTGCACCCCTCCCTCCGATGGTCAGCTGACAGAAATGTACTCAGTGCTCATGCTACTTGTAATCTAAGAGTAGAATCATAGCTTGCCAGTCCATGCTTTAAATATGGTTGATAAAGTCTGCTTTACAGCTTCTACTTGTTTGGCGGTTCTGTTGTTGTTTAACCTAATAACCTATAGGAGAAGATGAATTGATGTTGTTTCAGCTGATTGTATCAACTGTCAGCATTCTATACTTCCCTATTTCACTTTTCACCTGGTAGCCTATATATCTCTCAACCCCCCCCCACACACACACACACACACACACACACACACACACACACACACACACACACACACACACACACACACACACACACACACACACACACAGTGGTGACAAGGTAAAAATGATTTTGTTCTGCCTCTGAACAAGGCCCACTGTTACCTGGCCATCATTGTAAATAAGAATGTGTACTTAACTAACTTGCCTAGTTAAATAAAGGTTAAATAAAAAAAGTAAAAATATGTATAGCTCCACATGTTCAAACTAGTAGAAAAGGCCTAGGCCTATCAGCATTTTGAAAAGTCTATTTAATAATACTTACCTTTGGATATTTTGTCCCAAATTTCCAACTGCATGAGGACCAACCCCTGGCTATACAAGGCACTTTAGCAGAAAATGCTAGCTTGCTATTAGGTCAGGAAGCAGGCAATGTCTTCAAGAGGAGAGTGGAGCTCGAACTTGGGCGCTAGTGTTATGTGCACAGGTATGCCCATCATCACACCTCATGGAGTGATAGGCAACTGAACACAACTCATACCTGAAAATCAACTCAATGGATACTTATCAGAAAATACGCACTCTTGTGGAATGTATCAGTAGGCAACTACTATGATTATTATTATTTGACCATGCTGGTCATTTATGAACATTTTAACATCTTGACCATGTTCTGTTAAAATATCCACCCGGCACAGCCAGAAGAGGACTGGCCACCCCTCATAGCTTGGTTCCTCTCTAGGTTTCTTCCTAGGTTTTTGGCCTTTCTAGGGAGTTTTTCCTAGGGAGTTTTTCCTAGCCACCGTGCTTCTTTCATATGCATTGCTTGCTGTTTGGGGTTTTAGGCTGGGTTTCTGTACAGCACTTTGAGATATCAGCTGATGTACGAAGGGCTATATAAATAAATTTGATTTGATTTGATTTGCTAGCCTACTCTATGGCATAGAGTAGCCTAGATATAAATTCCACCTTCGAGAAGGTAAAAGCTTTTGAGGGACAGGTCAGTTAATTTACCAGCCACAGACACAGAACTCAAGTCATTCTGTGCAAAAGAAAATGATGGAATATCAATATTATGTACTTTTAGATTGACATAAAACTGGGGCCTTAGAGAGTCTTCAATTTGCTCTGTTTGACAGCAAGGTAAAAACCTCATGTGGAGCGCTGTCAGTCAGCAGAAGGTTCAGCTCCAGACAGGGTAGAGGAGCTAGTCAGAGGCCCATTAGATTATTCATATGTGAAATAGAGGGCGGTGCCTCTGGAATGTACAGTGATTGAGTAGGTGAAGTTATGGAGATTGTAGTCCTATTAGAGAGACGTGAGAGAGACAGTTCCACGATTTATTTTTATTTTATTTAACCTTTATTTATTTAAGTAGTCAAGTCAGTTAAGAACAAATTCTTATTTACAATGAGGGCCTACCAAAAGGCAAAAGACCTCCTGCGGCGACAGGGGCTGGGATTAAAAAATATATATATATAAATATAGGACAAAACACACATCACGACAAGAGAGACAACACAACACTACATAAATAGAGACCTAAGACAACAACATAGCAAGGCGGCAACACATGACAACACAGCATGGTAGCAACACAACATAACAACAACATGGTAGAAATGCAACATGGTAGCAGCACAAAACATGGTACAAACATTATTGGGCACAGACAATAGCACAAAGGGCAAGAAGGTAGAAGCAACAATACATCACACAAAGCAGCCACAACTGTCAGTAAGAGTGTCCATGATTGAGTCTTTGAATTATGATTTAGGGTTCTTTAATGTTGATTGAAGATTAACAAATGTCACTCAGCTGTGATTATCCAATTAACTGTCCATTTATCGATATAAGATGTGGTCTGGAAATAATAAACAGGATACAATGGCATCAATACTAAGATAAGGCACATATTAAATGAGCAATAACAAAACAAGATGTACAGCTCTCATCTGTTATAATATTACAATGACTGAAACGAAAATACAAGTAGTTAGCAACAAGAAGACTAGTAATAACAGGCGAAAATGTAGCTAACAACATTAGATACACTATATATACAAATGTATGTGGACACCCCTTCAAATGAGTGAATTAGGCTATTTCAGCCACACCCGTTACTGACAGGTGTATAAAATCGTACACATAGCCATGCAATCTCCACAGAAAAACATTGACAGTAGAATGGTCTTACGGAAGAGCTCATCGAATTTCAACGTGGCACCGTCATAGGATTGCACCTTTCCAATAACTCTGAATGAGATGTTCGACAAGCAGGTGTCCACATACATTTGTTCATGTAGTGTAGCTACAAAAAATGCTGTAATAATAACTAAAATATTATTAAACTATTGACAACTTGTCAGTAAAACATGGGAAAAACAAATACTGTACTTACATTTCTGGTATTCACTCGCAGTGATTAATAAAATGGTTAGAAAATGTTAATTGTTTGCTAAGATATTATAACCAGAGACAAAATCCGTTATAGGTAGAAGGTTCTGCTGCATCATCATCAAGGATGGCTGAGAACTGCACCAGCTGGGCTACTGGTCGTAGGTAAGTCCGACCCTTGACCTGGATAACAGCAGTCCTAATGCGGCCATCAGCTCCAGGGTAAGTATGAGTCACCGTCCCAACAGGCCAGAGAGCTTGTGGGAGCTGAGAGTCCATGATGAGAATCACTTGATCCACAGTAAATTCCTTTTAACCCTTCCTCCACTTCTGCCTTTCCTGTAGACTTGGCAGGTAGTTGTGAACGAACTGGGGCCAAAAGTGATTGTTCAAGGACTTGGCTATGCCTCCAGCTGCATTTCTCTACGATACTACAGGAGTCATACAAAGCCTGAGGAAGAGATGGGTCATTGAGTACAAGGAGTTGGAGGCTCGGTGTAATGGGATCTGGGTCAACCACATCGGAGGAGATGTACCCGAGGAGTTTTGCGTTAAAGATTCCCTCCTCTTCGGTAAGCACAGTGCTGAGCATAGTTTCAGTGACGGTCTGTTCCTTGAGTATGACCTTGAGAGAAGTCTGCTGATTTCACCTCTCTTTTCCACGTCTCACCAAAGTGAGGAGCGCTTGGCGGGTTGAACTGGAACGTTATCTTCTGTTACCCAACTGTTCCTTTGGGTGGGGCCCATCGCCTTCAAAGGCCTCTCGCAGTTTTCGGTCTCCTCCAATGAAGTTTGTTCCATCGTCCGAAAGGAGCTTGAAGGACTTCCCTTGAAGTGCAATGAAGCTTCTTAAAGGCATGGGGAAAGCATCAGCATCCAAGCTCTCCAGGAGGTCTAGGTGGCTGCAGCGATAGGTCATGCATTTGTAGACAATGTCCCATCTCTTTTCGTTACAACGAATGGTCCGAAACAATTCACTCCGGTAGAGTAGAAGGGTGGCTTCTACAGTTGTGGCCAAAAGTTTTGAGAATGACATAAATATTAATTTTCACAAAGTCTGCTACCTAAGTTTGTATGATGGCAATTTGCATATACTCCAGAATGTTATGAAGAGTGATCAGATGAATTGCAATTAATTGCAAAGTCCCTCTTTGCCATGCAAATGAACTGAATCCCCCAAAAACATTTCCACTGCATTTCAGCCCTGCCAAGGCTTCACAGACAAGGATAAGGGCTTCACAGGCAAGGATATTGCTGCCAGTAAGATTGTACCTAAATCAACCATTTATCGGCTCATCAAGAACTTCAAGGAGTGCGGTTCAATTGTTGTGAAGAAGGCTTCAGGGCGCCAAAGAAAGTCCAGCAAGCGCCAGGACCGTCTCCTAAAGTTGATTCAGCTGCGGGATCGGGGCACCACCAGTACAAAGCTTGCTCAGGAATGGCAGCAGGCAGGCGTGAGTGAGGAGAAGACTTTTGGAGGATGGCCTGGTGTCATCTGCCTCGTGTGGGGATCTAGTTGTTGCCTTTCCATGTATCGAACTTGCTGATATCTGGGAGCTGAGGACTGGAACTGACAGACACATGTACGCAGAAGGCTGATTTCTTCAGTTCACTGTTGTTAGGCTCTGGGTCAGCAGAAGGCATTGATCGCCACTGATCTTCTGAGTGTTGGATGAACTCAAGGCCTTGGTGCTATCAATGCGGCCTTCGATGCGGACCTATTTCAAGGTCTTTCCCCAAGTGATGTCATCCGCCGTGTTGTTCGCGGGATCCACATACCTACAGTTGGCTACATCCGTAAGGTCCTGAATCTCTGCTACACAAGTTCCTACAAAGACCTTGTATCTACACAATTCTGACATGAGCCAATGAAAGACTGTGGTGGAATCAGACCAGAGGATGACTGTCCAATGGGCAGGGTGAGTTCTGCTTGGAGGACGCTGGCCAGCTGAGCTCCAGTGAGGGCGGCACTCAGCTCCAAGCGTGGCATTGACAGCTGCTTCTTTAGTGCGACACGAGACCTGGCCAGAATGAAGGAGATGTGTACCTGCTTCTGTTCATCCACAGTCCGCATGTAGGCAACATAGCCATATGTGGAGGTCCCTGGTCGACTTTGGGGTGTCAGCCTATGGTGGCCCGTGACTTCTGGGGAGTTCCATCTGGACCAAGTCAGTAATCTCTTGTTCCCAGACAAGCCATTTATCCAGGAGGCTCTGAGGCTGAAAGGGCAACCTATTTCTTCTTTCCACAGGTCCTGGACGAGTACCTTGGCTTGGGTTGTGAAAGGCACGATGTATCCTAGTGGGTCGTATTGACAGGCGAGCACGCTGTATATATTCCTCATTGTAGGTTCGGAGCCCTCCACATTGCGGTGCTTGTATCCCATGGAGTCTCGGAGGCAGTTTCAACATTTCCCAAGGGTTTGCTCCTGGAGATCCATGCTACTGTGGGAAATTCATTGTTCGCTGCTTTCTGATCTGGCCTTGGGGGGTAAGTGCTCAATGCACCTGGTATGTTACTTGCCCACTGGCGTATCACAAAGCCTCCAGTCTGGAGCAACTGGCGCAGTCCGTTGTCGAGGTCTCTTACTTCATCGGCAGAGCGGATGCTTCGAAGGCAGTTGTCAATGTAGAATAACTCCTTGGCTGACTTCACAAGGTCTTGGTTGGCTCCTCTGTTGTCCTGAACATGTCTCTGCAGAGAGTAGATGGCACAACAAGGACAACAAGTTATGCCGAATGACAAGATCTGCCACTTCTAGATGCTCAGTTCTTCAGTTTTATTCATGTTCCATCAGATGAAGTGCAGCTCAGGTCTGTCGGTTGGTAAGAGGTGGATCTGGTGAAACATGCCTTTGATGTCACCACTCACAGCTACGGCATGTTTACGGAATCTGAGGAGGACACTGAGCAGGGTTGGTCCTAAGGTTAGTCCAGGAAGGAGAAGTGACTGTCCTTTATGCTGGAATGAACAGTTAAACATAATCCTATACTTTCCGCTGTGATGGACAATATGGTGGGATATAAACCAGGACTCAGTGGAGCTACTTGCCGTCTCCAGATTATTGATCTCCTGGCAGTACACCTCGGTGCATAGTGCGAAACGCCATCAACTTCTATCCTAGAGGTGGACGTTAGGAGTAGCATCATGGCTTGCTGGTCTTGTTTTGAGCAAGTCACTAGCTTCTCACTTAAGTAAGGAAGGGTAACGATCTGCCAAAGTTGCTCCACGTTTCTGAAGAGCTTGGTGGAAGGTGAAATGGTAGTGGTGAGCAGGTACTGTTGTTCAGCTGGTGCTGTGTGGACAAAGCTAGTAGGCATTTGCAGTGTCCAGCCGAGTTCACTGTGGAGAGTGATGGGTCCACCAGGCGAGGCTTTACACACTGGCTGTATGGGTATCAGGAGGTGAGGCATGTCCGAATCAAATCAGCAGCAGAGGTTGAGCGTGGTCCACCGGTGGCAAAGGCAGCTTGCAGCGGTGGTCATATCACCTTTGGAGAGCTGCTACTGGGCAGGAGTGTTCGGAAAGGCCTAGGTTGTCTGTGGTGAATGCCTGACGTAGCTGATACTTCTTGAAAGGTTTGGGGGGGGGACACTTCTTGAAAGACATTAGGGGACAAATCAAAGGTAATTGAGGCACCTTGCAGTTGCACAACATGTTTTGAAACTGTCCTGAGAGTGAGAGTCTCAGGCTCAGAAGTGAGGTTTAGTTGAAGAACAGCCTGTGGCAGGACAATGCTACGCTCCGAGCCATCATTGAGCACGGCACATGTCTTCAGGACTCGGCCTCAATAGTGAAGTTGGACTTTCACGACCTTCAGCATTACCTTCAGCGAACGGTTGGGCCTGTCCAGGTACACCTTGGTCATAGGGACACTCACCATGAGAAAGCTCTTCTTTTTTGTATGGTGTCGTGAAGGATCGCTAGGTTCTTCTCTCTCCATGTCTTGCAAGGTTGTTCATCCTTTATCCACTTGAGGATCTGTCCTGTGTTCAGCTTGTTAAACTCTTCACGTGTTTAGAAAGTGTTCTTTATTGTCACAGTGAGGTCAGTATCGCTTGGGTTTGGAATTCTCCTTGGATTGAGCAGGCTCCTTGGGACTTGGGTCATCACTTGCGTTGAAGAGGATCGAAGCAGATTTCTCGTTCTGCTCGTGGTGTTTTAGGCTTTGGTTTTTCCATTTATATTTCGAGGTTGGACATTAGCACGTTAGCACGTTGGTGTCACCTCATTAGTCAATATGTGTTACACCTGTTTTGTTTTGATTTTAAGTGTTTAGAACCCATAGACACCATTTTTATATTGGAGGAGGAAATGCATTTAAGTGGATCCTGTTGTGAAATGGAAGTTGTTTTCTGTTTGTTGTGAGCAAACTTGTCCAACAAAAATCTAGGATATATATGTTGTCTTAAGGGGGAAGGTGTTATAGGCTTTGGTTTTTCCATTTATTTTTCAAGGTTTGGATGTTAGCATGTTAGCACGTTGGGCACCGATTGGTGTCAACTCATTATTCAGTATGTGTTACACCTGTGCTGGCTTGTCAACTCATTAGTCAGAAGGCATTGGTTATATTTAAGAGTGGCTGGCCCAGTGCTCCAGTTGGCTTGAGCTTTGGTGGAGGTGTCACGTTCTCTATCTTCAAATTCCCTGTCATATATGAGCCAAGTCGCAGCATGCCGGTAATTCCACATCTTTATTAGAAGAAAACCGAACCAAAACAATAAACAGGTAAACAGCAAGAAACGTAACGCAACTGTGGCGTATACACACAGAAATAATAATAACCCACCAACACAGGCGGGGAAAAGGCTGCCTAAGTATGATTCCCAATCAGAGACAACGAATGACAGCTGCCTCTGATTGGAAACCATACTCGGCCAATAAAGAAAAACAACATCGACATACAACACATAGAATGCCCACCCCATGTCACACCCTGACCTAACCAAACAGAGAAAAACGACTCTCTCAGGTCAGGGCGGGACAGTACCCCCCCTCCCCCGAAAGGTGCGGACTCCCGGCCGCAAACCTGAACCTATAGGGGAGGGTCTGGGTGGGCATCTACTCATGGTGGCAGCTCTGGTTCGGGGCGTAGCCCCCACACCGCCCGCTGATCCCCCCGCTTCTGTGTCGCCGGAGGAACCAGACCGTGGATCAGCGCCGGAGGCTCTGAACTGCCGACCGCAGCTGAAGACTCTGGGCTGCAGGCCGCCACTGAAGACTCTGAACTGCAGACCGTCGCTGAAGACTCTGAACTGCAGATCGTCGCTGAAGACTCTGGGCTGCAGACCGTCGCTGAAGACTCTGAGCTGCAGACCGTCGCTGAAGACTCTGAGCTGCAGACCGTCGTTGAAGACTCTGGGCTGCGGACCGTCGCTGAAGACTCTGGGCTGCGGACCGTCGCTGAAGACTCTGGGCTGCAGACCGTCGCTGAAGACTCTGAGCTGCAGACCGTCGCTGAAGACTCTGAGCTGCAGACCGTCGTTGAAGACTCTGGGCTGCGGACCGTCGCTGAAGACTCGGGGCTGCAGACCGTCGCTGAAGACTCTGGGCTGCAGACCGTCGCTGAAGACTCGGGGCTGCGGACCGTCGCTGAAGACTCGGCGCATGCGGAGCGTCGCTGGAGGCTCCGGGCTGAGGAGCGTCGCTAGAGGCTCCGGGCTGAGGAGCGTCGCTGGAGGCTCCCGACTGGGGAGCGTCGCTGGAGGCTCCCGACTGGGGAGCGTCTCTGTAGGTTCCGGACTGGGGACCTTCGCTGCAGGCTCCGTGCCATGGATCATCACTACTGATTCCATGCCATGGATCATCACTGGAGGCTTTGTGCCATGGATCATCACTGGAGGCTCCGGGCCATGGATTATCACTGGAGGCTTCGTGACATGGATCATCCCTACAGGCTCCGGGCCATGGATCATCACTGGAGGCTTCATGCCATGGATTATCACTGGAGGCTTCGGACCATTGATCATCACTGGAGGCTTCCTACGGGGAGCTGGAACCGGTCTCACCAGACTGGGGAGACACACTGAGGACCATGTGCTCAAAGCAGGCACCGGCCGTACTGGGCTATGGAGGCGTACTGGAGGAAGAGTGCGAGGAGCAGGCACAGGACGTACTGGGCTATGGTGGCGTACTGGAGGAAGAGTGCGAGGAGCAGGCACAGGACGTACTGGGCTATGGTGGTGCACTGGAGGGAGAGTGTGCGGAGCAGGCACAGGGTACACTGGGCCTTGGAGGCGCACTGGAGGTCTGGTGCATAGGGCTGGCACAACCCGTCCTGGCTCGATGTTGACTATTGCCTGGCAAGGGCGGAGCGCTGCTACAGGACAAACTGGGCTGCGCTGGTGAATGAGGGGTACCGTGCGTAGAGCAGGTGCAGGATAACCTGGGCCGAAGAGATGCACTGGAGACCAGATACATTGAGCCGGTGCACTTCTCCCTGGCTGCCGGCCAACTCTAGCACGGCAACGGTGAGGAGCTTGCACCGAGTGCACCGGGCTGTGAGTTCGCACTGGCGACACAGTGCGTATCACCGCATAACACGGTGCTTGCTCGGTCACTCGCTCCCCACGGTAAGCACGGGGAGTTGGCTCAGGTCTTAAATCCACCTTAGCCAATCTACCCGTGTGCCCCCCCAAATCTTTTGGGGGGCGCTGCCTCTCGGCCTCCTGTTGCTTGCCTAGCCGTTCCTCCCAGTATCGCCGCTCCCCAGACCTTGTCCAGGGTCCTGCCCCATCTAGGATCTCCTCCCAGGTCCACTCCTCTGAGCCATACTGTTTGGTCCCACTCCTCCTCCTGGAGAGTGCACGCTGCTTGGTCTTCTTGTGGTGGGTAGTTCTGTCACAGGCGTCAACATGAGTAGACCAAGGTGCAGCGTGGAATATGTTCATCTTGTATTTTAATACCAAAAATGAACACTTTACAAATATAACAAAAATGACAGCCGACAGTTCCGTCAGGTACTTACAACAAAACAGAAAGCAACTACCCACAAAAAACAAAGGAAAAACAGGCTGCCTAAGTATGGCTTCCAATCAGAGACAATGATAGACACCTACCTCTGATTGGAAACCATACCCGGCCAAAACATAGAACACAAAACATAGAATGCCCACCCACCTATCAAACCCTGGCCTAGCTAAACAGAGAAAACACAGCTCTCCTAGGTCAGAGCGTGACACACAAAGGGTTGTGGTATAATGTCTCAGTACAGACACTTGCTGTCAATGATGTTATCGTGACATCACAATGCTCAATTGAGATGTCACTTTTCTGACATGGTGATGAATTCCTGAAATCCAGAATCTGAACATTCAGATGTAACAATTGGCACATTGTGACATTATTGTGGAACTCATATACTTGTCAACAACTAAAACACAACAAATAAGGAAAAAAGCAAGAATCGTTTTCTAACTGACTTCAGACAGCAACATAACAATGTCACATTAGCCTGTTAATGTTTGTTAATCAATGATCAGCAGTTAGCTTATCTTCACCACATGCATTTCATTGTTATTTTGTTTAACTCCACTCCTCGTAGCCTGCATTGCTGTCGAGTGTGAGTAGCTCCTTCTGTTTGGAACCGATTAAATAGTTCTGACGAGAAATGACTTGCACACCCAATCTTCTTCACCCAGACAAGTAATGAGATGAGAGAAGGGGAGAACACAGACCACACCCTGAATCTCAAATTCTGGCTAGGCCTAGACCCTATCTCCTCGGCACTCTAAGAGGATTGAAAGCTATATGGTTTTAGAATGGCGCCGTGTAGGCTACCACTGCCTTCGAGGACCGGAATTTTGTAGTGCATGGAGTAGAGTACACACCTCTGCACTGCAGTATCATAAGATTGAGCCCCCCTTCAGTTGATCCCACTCTCTCAATACATTGGCAGTAGCAATGCAAAGCCTACTATGTGAGGCCTATGGTATAAGAGGCAGTATTAAGACTCACATAGCATATGCTGTGCTACAGTATTTCATCTCTCTACAACAGTGGAGGCTGGTGACTTGCAAAATTGAGGAGGATGGGAGACCCACGGTATAGGCGTGGACAGCACAGAGTCGATAAAGCAAGTTTAAAAAATCATGAAAGATTTTAACCTAAAGCGTTTAATGGAGACATTCATAGTACAATATCGACTCGGAGTATCCGGGCTACTGAAGTGTTGGTATGACATCATAATGTACAGATTCAATTTTACCAAAGGTTCCATTGGTGATGTCGCAATGCATGCAACAACAATGGAGCTAAAATATCACTCTGCATAATCTTCTTTGTGTGTATCTGGTGTATGGCTTGCCTCATGCTTCACAGCACTGGGAAAGCAGCAGCTAGTTATCAATGCAAATTGCAATCAGAGGAGCTGATCTGAGAGAAAGGATAATTACTCCATTATGGCTGTTACCAAAGTGTGTGTGTGTGTGTGTGTGTGTGTATGTGTGTGTGTGTGTGGGTATGTGTGTGTGTGTGTTTGTGTGTGGGTGTGTGTGTGTGTGTGTGTGTGTGTGTGTGTGTGTGCGTGCACAAGCATGCATGCGTGCGTTGGGCTCTCTGCTTAATAGAGGGGCTCGATTTATGGAGCGTCCTGCCCACCAGACCTTTAGTAACCATCTCCAGATAAAGTTATGTTATAATTTTATCTTCCGAAACGGAATTTGGCGGCTATTAAAAAGTACTGTCGTGGACAGATGGCCCATGGCTGTTATTGTAATACCTTTGGAGAGGAGCTACTGTGGATGTTTTACTGACCGTCTCTGCTCTCAAACAACCTCTTTCCCCCAATCCCAAATCCTCCCCCTGGGCCTAAGCACTTCTTGTAGATCTGATAGGAAAGGATAGATAAAGCGGCTCATTGTGTATGAGGACAGGCTACTCCTGTTCACCTTACACGTAAACACAATAATGATGACAAGTAGTGTCATTTAAATATTTTGGACATAACGAGCTAGTATTTATTAATCATTGAAATTCATTTACCTGACCCATTTTGTCCAAACCCACATTCTGATGTCTGCTGGAAATGTGTGTCTGTGTAAGTGTGTGTGTGGGTGTAAGCGGGTGTGAGCGTGTGTGTGGGTGTAAGTGTGTGTGTGGGTGTGAGCGTGTGAGCGTGTGTGTGGGTGTGAGCGTGTGTGTGGGTGTAAGTGTGTGTGTGGGTGTGAGCGTGTGAGCGTGTGTGTGGGTGTGAGCGTGTGTGTGGGTGTAAGTGTGTGTGTGGGTGTGAGCGTAAGAGCGTGTGTGGGTGTGAGCATGTGAGCGTGTGTGTGGGTGTGAGCGTGTGTGTGGGTGTAAGTGTGTGGGTGGGTGTGAGCGTGTGTGTGGGTGTGAGCGTGTGTGTGGGTGTAAGTGTGTGTGAGTGTGTGAGCGTGTGTGAGCGTGTGAGCGTGTGTGTGGGTGTGAGCGTGTGAGCGTGTGTGTGGGTGTGTGTGGGTGTAAGTGTGTGTGTGTGGGTGTGAGCGTGTGAGCGTGTGAGCGTGTGTGAGCGTGTGAGCGTGTGTGTGGGTGTGAGCGTGTGAGCGTGTGTGAGCGTGTGTGAGCGTGTGTGTGGGTGTGAGCGTGTGTGAGCGTGTGTGTGTGGGTGTGAGCGTGTGTGAGCGTGTGAGCGTGTGTGTGGTGTGAGCGAGTGTGTGGGTGTGAGCTTGTATGTGAGCATGTGAGCGTGTAAGCGTGTGTGTGGGTGTGTGCGTGTGTGAGCGTGTGAGCGTGTGTGTGGGTGTGAGTGTGTGAGCGTGTGAGCGTGTGTGTGGGTGTGAGCGTGTGTGTGGGTGTGAGCGTGTGAGCGTGTGTGAGCATGTGAGCGTGTGTGTGGGTGTGAGCGTGAGTGTGGGTGTGAGCGTGTGTGTGGGTGTGAGCGTGTGTGCGGGTGTGAGCGTATGTGCGGGTGTGAGCGTGTGTGTGGGTGTGAGCGTGTGTGTGGGTGTGAGCGTGTGAGCGTGTGTGTGGGTGTGAGCGTGTGTGTGGGTGTGAGCGTGTGTGTGGGTGTGAGCGTGTGAGCGTGTGTGTGGGTGTGAGCGTGTGAGCGTGTGTGTGGGGGTGAGCGTGTGAACGTGTGTGTGTGTGGGTGTGAGCGTGTGAGTGTGTGTGTGGGTGTGAGCGTGTGTGTGGGTGTGAGCGTGTGTGTGGGTGTGAGCGTGTGAGCGTGTGTGTGGGTGTGAGAGTGTGTGTGGGTGTGAGCGTGTGTGGGTGTGAGCGTGTGTGTGCGTGTGAGCGTGTGTGTGGGTGAGAGCGTGTGAGCGTGTGTGTGGGTGTGAGCGTGTGTGTGGGTGTGTGTGGGTGTGAGGGTGTCTGTGGGTGTAAGCGTGTGAGCGTGTGTGTGGGTGTGAGCGTGTGTGGGTGTGAGCGTGTGTGTGGGTGTGAGCGTGTGAGCGTGTGTGTGGGTGTGAGTGTGTGTGGGTGTGAGCGTGTGAGCGTGTGTGTGGGTGTGAGCGTGTGTGTGGGTGTGAGCGTGTGTGTGGGTGTGTGGGTGTGTGGGTGTGAGCGTGTGTGTGGGTGTGGCGTGTGAGCGTGTGAGCGTGTGTGTGGGTGTGAGCGTGTGTGTGGGTGTGTGGGTGTGAGCGTGTGTGCGGGTGTGAGCGTGTGTGTGGGTGTGAGCATGTGTGCGGGTGTGAGCGTGTGTGTGGGTGTGAGCATGTGTGTGGGTGTGTGCGTGTGAACGTGTGTGTGGGTGTGAGCGTGTGTGCGGGTGTGAGCGTGTGTGTGGGTGTGAGCGTGTGTGCGGATGTGTGTGGGTGTGAGCGTGTGAGCGTGTGTGTGGGTGTGAGCGTGTGTGTGGGTGTGAGCGTGTGTGTGGGTGTGAGCGTGTGAGCGTGTGTGTGGGTGTGAGTGTGTGTGTGGGTGTGAGCGTGTGTGCGGATGTGTGTGGGTGTGAGCGTGTGAGCGTGTGTGTGGGTGTGAGCGTGTGTGTGGGTGTGAGCGTGTGAGCGTGTGTGTGGGTGTGAGTGTGTGTGTGGGTGTGAGCGTGTGAGCGTGTGTGAGCGTGTGTGTGGGTGTGAGCGTGTGTGTGGGTGTGTGGGTGTGTGTGGGTGTGAGCGTGTGTGTGGGTGTGAGCGTGTGAGCATGTGTGTGGGTGTGAGCGTGTGTGTGGGTGTGTGGGTGTGAGCGTGTGTGCGGGTGTGAGCGTGTGTGTGGGTGTGAGCGTGTGTGTGGGTGTGAGCGTGTGAGCATGTGTGGGTGTGAGCGTGTGAGCGTGTGTGTGGGTGTGAGCGTGTGTGCGGGTGTGAGGTGTGTGTGGGTGTGAGCGTGTGAGCGTGTGTGTGGGTGTGAGCGTGTGTGCGGGTGTGAGCGTGTTAGCGTGTGTGTGGGTGTGAGCGTGTGTGCGGGTGTGAGCGTGTGTGTGGGTGTGAGTGTGTGAGCGTTTGTGTGGGTGTGAGCGTGTGAGCGTGGGTGTGGGTGTGAGCGTGTTTGTGGGTGTGAGCGTGTGTTCGGATGTGAGCGTGTGTGTGGGTGTGAGCGTGTGTGCGGGTGTGAGCGTGTGTGTGGGTGTGAGCATGTGTGCGGGTGTGAGCGTGTGTGTGGGTGTGAGCATGTGTGTGGGTGTGAGCGTGTGAACGTGTGTGTGGGTGTGAGCGTGTGTGCGGGTGTGAGCGTGTGTGTGGGTGTGAGCGTGTGTGTGGGTGTGAGCGTGTGAGCGTGTGTGTGGGTGTGAGTGTGTGTGTGGGTGTGAGCGTGTGTGCGGGTGTGAGCGTGTGTGTGAGTGTGAGCGTGTGTGCGGATGTGTGTGGGTGTGTGGGTGTGTGTGGGTGTGAGCGTGTGTGTGGGTGTGAGCGTGTGAGCGTGTGAGCGTGTGTGTGGGTGTGAGCGTGTGTGTGGGTGTAAGCGTGTGAGCGTGTGTGTGGGTGTCAGCGTGTGTGTGGGTGTGAGCGTGTGAGCGTGTGTGTGGGTGTGAGTGTGTGTGTGGGTGTGAGCGTGTGTGTGGTGTGAGCGTGTGTGTGGGTGTGAGCGTGTGTGTGGGTGTGTGGGTGTGTGTGGGTGTGAGCGTGTGTGTGGGTGTGAGCGTGTGAGCATGTGTGTGGGTGTGAGCGTGTGTGTGGGTGTGTGGGTGTGTGCGTGTGAGCGGGTGTGAGCATGTGTGTGTGGGTGTGAGCGTGTGTGCGGGTGTGAGCGTGTGTGTGGGTGTGAGCGTGTGAGCATGTGTGTGGGTGTGAGCGTGTGAGTGTGTGTGGGTGTGAGCGTGTGTGTGGGTGTGAGCGTGTGAGCGTGTGTGTGGGTGTGAGTGTGTGAGCGTTTGTGTGGGTGTGAGCGTGTGAGCGTGGGTGTGGGTGTGAGCGTGTTTGTGGGTGTGAGCGTGTGTTCGGATGTGAGCGTGTGTGTGGGTGTGAGCGTGCGTGCGGGTGTGAGCGTGTGTGTGGGTGTGAGCATGTGTGCGGGTGTGAGCGTGTGTGTGGGTGTGAGCATGTGTGTGGGTGTGAGCGTTTGAGCGTGTGTGCGGGTGTGAGTGTGTGTGTGGGTGTGAGCGTGTGTGTGGGTGTGAGCGTGTGAGCGTGTGTGTGGGTGTGAGTGTGTGTGTGGGTGTGAGCGTGTGAGCGTGTGTGTGGGTGTGAGCGTGTGTGCGGATGTGTGTGGGTGTGAGCGTGTGAGCGTGTGTGTGGGTGTGAGCGTGTGTGTGGGTGTGAGCGTGTGTGTGTGTGTAAGCGTGTGAGCGTGTGTGTGGGTGTGAGCGTGTGTGTGGGTGTGAGCGTGTGAGCGTGTGTGTGGGTGTGAGTGTGTGTGTGGGTGTGAGCGTGTGTGTGGGTGTGAGCGTGTGTGGGTGTGTGGGTGTGTGTGGGTGTGAGCGTGTGTGTGGGTGTGAGCGTGTGTGCGGGTGTGTGGGTGTGAGCGTGTGTGTGGGTGTGAGCGTGTGTGCGGGTGTGAGCGTGTGTGGGTGTGAGCGTGTGTGCGGGTGTGGCGTGTGTGTAGGTGTGGCGTGTGGCATGTGTGTGGTGTGGCGTGTGAGCGTGTGTGTGGGTGTGAGCGTGTGTGGGGTGTGAGCGTGTGTGTGGGTGTGAGCGTGTGAGCGTGTGTGTGGGTGTGAGCGTGTGTGCGGGTGTGAGCGTGTGAGCGTGTGTGTGGGTGTGAGCGTGTGTGCGGGTGTGAGCGTGTGTGTGGGTGTGAGCGTGTGAGCGTGTGTGTGGGTGTGAGCGTGTGAGCGTGGGTGTGGGTGTGAGCGTGTTTGTGGGTGTGAGCGTGTGTTAGGGTGTGAGCGTGTGTGTGGGTGTGGCGTGTGTGCGGGTGTGAGCGTGTGGCGTGTGTGTGGTGTGAGCATGTGAGTGTGTGGGTGTGGCGTGTGTTCGGGTGTGAGCTGTGTGTGGCGTGTGAGCGTGTGTGCGGGTGTGAGCGTGTGTGTGGGTGTGAGCGTGTGAGCGTGTGTGTGGGTGTGAGCGTGGGAGCGTGTGTGTGGGTGTGAGCGTGTGTGCGGGTGTGAGCGTGTGTGTGGGTGTGAGCGTGTCAGCGTGTGTGTGGGTGTGAGCGTGTGTGTGGGTGTGAGCGTGTGTGTGTGGGTGTGAGCGTGTGTGTGGGTGTGAGCGTGTGTGTGGGTGTGAGCGTGTGAGCGTGTGTGTGGGTGTGAGTGTGTGTGTGGGTGTGAGCGTGTGAGCGTGTGTGAGCGTGTGTGTGGGTGTGAGCGTGTGTGTGGGTGTGTGGGTGTGTGTGGGTGTGAGCGTGTGTGTGGGTGTGAGCGTGTGAGCATGTGTGTGGGTGTGAGCGTGTGTGTGGGTGTGTGGGTGTGAGCGTGTGTGCGGGTGTGAGCGTGTGTGTGGGTGTGAGCGTGTGTGTGGGTGTGAGCGTGTGAGCATGTGTGTGGGTGTGAGCGTGTGAGCGTGTGTGTGGGTGTGAGCGTGTGTGCGGGTGTGAGGTGTGTGTGGGTGTGAGCGTGTGAGCGTGTGTGTGGGTGTGAGCGTGTGTGCGGGTGTGAGCGTGTTAGCGTGTGTGTGGGTGTGAGCGTGTGTGCGGGTGTGAGCGTGTGTGTGGGTGTGAGTGTGTGAGCGTTTGTGTGGGTGTGATGCGTGTGGCGTGGGTGTGGGTGTGAGCGTGTTTGTGGGTGTGAGCGTGTGTTCGGATGTGAGCGTGTGTGTGGGTGTGAGCGTGTGTGCGGGTGTGAGCGTGTGTGTGGGTGTGAGCGTGTGTGCGGGTGTGAGCGTGTGTGTGGGTGTGAGCATGTGTGTGGGTGTGAGCGTGTGAACGTGTGTGTGGGTGTGAGCGTGTGTGCGGGTGTGAGCGTGTGTGTGGGTGTGAGCGTGTGTGTGGGTGTGAGCGTGTGAGCGTGTGTGTGGGTGTGAGTGTGTGTGTGGGTGTGAGCGTGTGTGCGGGTGTGAGCGTGTGTGTGGGTGTGGCGTGTGTGCGGATGTGTGTGGGTGTGTGGGTGTGTGTGGGTGTGAGCGTGTGTGTGGGTGTGAGCGTGTGAGCGTGTGGCGTGTGTGTGGGTGTGGCGTGTGTGTGGGTGTGCGTGTGAGCGTGTGTGTGGGTGTCAGCGTGTGTGTGGGTGTGGCGTGTGAGCGTGTGTGTGGGTGTGAGTGTGTGTGTGGGTGTGGCGTGTGTGTGGTGTGAGCGTGTGTGTGGGTGTGAGCGTGTGTGGGTGTGTGGGTGTGTGTGGGTGTGAGCGTGTGTGTGGGTGTGGCGTGTGAGCTGTGTGTGGGTGTGAGCGTGTGTGTGGGTGTGTGGGTGTGTGCGTGGCGGGTGTGAGCATGTGTGTGTGGGTGTGGCGTGTGTGCGGGTGTGGCGTGTGTGTGGGTGTGAGCGTGTGAGCATGTGTGTGGGTGTGGCGTGTGAGTGTGTGTGTGGGTGTGAGCGTGTGTGTGGGTGTGGCGTGTGGCGTGTGTGTGGGTGTGAGTGTGTGGCGTTTGTGTGGGTGTGGCGTGTGGCGTGGGTGTGGGTGTGGGCGTGTTTGTGGGTGTGGCGTGTGTTCGGATGTGAGCGTGTGTGTGGGTGTGAGCGTGCGTGCGGGTGTGAGCGTGTGTGTGGGTGTGAGCATGTGTGCGGGTGTGGCGTGTGTGTGGGTGTGAGCATGTGTGTGGTGTGGCGTTTGAGCGTGTGTGCGGGTGTGAGTGTGTGTGTGGGTGTGAGCGTGTGTGTGGGTGTGAGCGTGTGAGCGTGTGTGTGGGTGTGAGTGTGTGTGTGGGTGTGAGCGTGTGAGCGTGTGTGTGGGTGTGAGCGTGTGTGCGGATGTGTGTGGGTGTGAGCGTGTGAGCGTGTGTGTGGGTGTGAGCGTGTGTGTGGGTGTGAGCGTGTGTGTGTGTGTGAGCGTGTGAGCGTGTGTGTGGGTGTGAGCGTGTGTGTGGGTGTGAGCGTGTGAGCGTGTGTGTGGGTGTGAGTGTGTGTGTGGGTGTGAGTGTGTGAGCGTGTGTGTGGTGTGAGCGTGTGTGTGGGTGTGAGCGTGTGTGTGGGTGTGTGGGTGTGTGTGGGTGGGTGTGAGCGTGTGGGTGGGTGTGAGCGTGTGTGCGGGTGTGTGGGTGTGAGCGTGTGTGTGTGGGTGTGAGCGTGTGTGCGGGTGTGAGCGTGTGTGTGGGTGTGAGCGTGTGTGCGGGTGTGAGCGTGTGTGTGGGTGTGAGCGTGTGAGCATGTGTGTGGGTGTGAGCGTGTGAGCGTGTGTGTGGGTGTGGCGTGTGTGCGGGTGTGAGCGTGTGTGTGGGTGTGAGCGTGTGAGCGTGTGTGTGGGTGTGAGCGGGTGTGCGGGTGTGAGCTTGTGAGCGTGTGTGTGGGTGTGAGCGTGTGTGCGGGTGTGAGCGTGTGTGTGGGTGTGAGTGTGTGAGCGTTTGTGTGGGTGTGGCGTGTGGCGTGGGTGTGGGTGTGGCGTGTTTGTGGGTGTGAGCGTGTGTTCGGATGTGAGCGTGTGTGTGGGTGTGAGCGTGTGTGCGGGTGTGAGCGTGTGAGCGTGTGTGTGGTTGTGAGCATGTGAGCGTTTGTGTGGGTGTGAGCGTGTGTTCGGGTGTGAGCCTGTGTGTGGGTGTGAGCGTGTGTGCGGGTGTGAGCGTGTGTGTGGGTGTGAGCGTGTGAGCGTGTGTGTGGGTGTGAGCGTGGGAGCGTGTGTGTGGGTGTGGCGTGTGTGTGGGTGTGGCGTGTGTGTGGGTGTGGCGTGTGAGCGTGTGTGTGGGTGTGAGTGTGTGTGGGTGTGGCGTGTGTGCGGACGTGTGTGGGTGTGGCGTGTGGCGTGTGTGTGGGTGTGAGCGTGTGTGTGGGTGGCGGTGGCGTGTGTGTAGGGTGTAGTGTGTGTGGGTGTGAGCGTGTGAGCGTGTGTGGCGTGTGTGTGGTGTGGCGTGTGTGGGTGTGTGGGTGTGTGTGGGTGTGCGTGTGTGTGGGTGTGAGAGTGTGAGCATGTGTGTGGGTGTGAGCGTGTGTGTGGGGTGTGGGTGTGGCGTGTGTGGGGTGTGAGCGTGTGTGTGGCGTGTGTGTGGGTGTGAGCGTGTGAGCATGTGTGTGGGTGTGGCGTGTGAGCGTGTGTGGGTGTGAGCGTGTGTGCGGGTGTGGAGTGTGTGTGGGTGTGGCGTGTGAGCGTGTGTGTGGGTGTGGCGTGTGTGCGGGTGTGAGCGTGTTAGCGTGTGTGTGGGTGTGGCGTGTGTGCGGGTGTGGCGTGTGTGTGGTGTGTGTGGCGTTTGTGTGGGTGTGGCGTGTGAGCGTGGGTGTGGGTGTGAGCGTGTTTGTGGGTGTGAGCGTGTGTTCGGATGTGAGCGTGTGTGTGGGTGTGGCGTGTGTGCGGGTGTGAGCGTGTGTGTGGGTGTGAGCATGTGCGGGTGTGAGCGTGTGTGTGGGTGTGAGCATGTGTGGGTGTGGCGTGTGAGCGTGTGTGTGGGTGTGAGCGTGTGCGGGTGTGGCGTGTGTGTGGGTGTGAGCGTATGTGTGGGTGTGGAGGCGTGTGAGCGTGTGTGTGGTGTGAGTGTGTGTGGGTGTGGCGTGTGTGTGGGGTGTGAGCGTGTGTGTGAGTGTGGCGTGTGTGCGGATGTGTGTGGGTGTGTGGGTGTGTGTGGGTGTGAGCGTGTGTGGGTGGCGTGTGAGCGTGTGAGCGTGTGTGTGGGTGTGGCGGTGTGTGGGTGTGCGTGGCGTGTGTGTGGGTGTCAGCGTGTGTGTGGGTGTGGCGTGTGGCTGTGTGTGGGTGTGAGGGTGTGGGCGTGTGTGGGTGTGAGCGTGTGTGTGGGTGTGGCGTGTGTGTGGGTGTGAGGTGTGTGTGGGTGTGGCGTGTGTGTGGGTGTGGCGTGTGACATGTGTGTGGGTGTGGCGTGTGTGTGGGTGTGTGGGTGTGTGCGTGTGGGGTGTGAGTGTGTGTGGGTGTGGCGTGTGTGCGGGTGTGGCGTGTGTGTGGGTGTGAGGTGAGCGTGTGTGTGGGTGTGGGGTGTGTGTGTGTGGGTGTGGCGTGTGTGGGTGTGGCGTGTGGCGTGTGTGTGGGTGTGAAGTGTGTAGCGTTTGTGTGGGTGTGGCGTGTGGTGGTGTGGGTGTGAGCGTGTTTGTGGTGTGGCGTGTGTTCGGTGTGGCGTGTGTGTGGGTGTGGCGTCGTGCGGGTGGCGTGTGTATGGCGTGTGATTGTTGCGGGTGTGAGTGCGTGTGGGTGTGAGCATGTGTGTGGGTGTGGCGTGTGGCGTGTGTGTGGGGTGGTGTGGGTGTGGGGTGTGTGTGGGTGTGAGCGTGTGTGGGTGTGCGTTGGCGTGTGTGTGGTGTGGCGTGTGTGGGTGTGGCGTGTGTGCGGTGGCGGTGTGTGTGGCGTGTTGCGTGTGTGTGGGTGGGCGTGTGGGGTGTGGCGTGTGTGTGGGTGTGGCGTGAGCGTGGGTGTGTGGGTGTGAGCGTGTGTGTGGGGTGTGGCGTGTGAGCTGTGTGTGGGTGTGAGCGTGTGTGTGGGTGTGTGTGAGCGTGTGTGGGGTGTGGTGAGTGTGGGTGTGGCGTGTGTGGTGTGAGCGTGTGTGGTGTGCGTGTGTGGGTGTGTGGTTGTGGGCGTGTGGCGTGTGTGAGTGTGGCGGGGCGTGACGCAGTGTGTGTAGGTGGCGTGTGTGTGTGTGGGTGATGTGCGTGTGGCGGTGTGGAGTGTGTGTGGTGTGAGCGTGCGTGTGCGGGTGCGCGTGTGTGTGGGTGTGGCGTGTGGCGTGTGTGGAGTGTGCGTGTGACGTGTGTGTGGTGGGCGTGTGTGTAGGTGTGGCGTGTGTGGTGTGTGGTGCGATGCGTTGTGTAGGTGTGGCGTGTGTGTGATGCGTGGTGTGGCGTGTGTGTGGCGTGTGTTCGGAGTGGCGAGTGTGTGTGGCGTGCGTCGCGGGTGTGGTGTGTGTGGGTGTGAGCGTGTGTGGTGTGGCGTGTGGTGGTGCGCATGTGTGTGGTGTGGAGTGTGAGCGTGTGTGCGGGTGTAATGTGTGTGTGGGTGTGGCGTGTGAGTGTGAGCGTGTGTGTGGGTGTGAGCGTGTGTATGGGTAGCGTGGCGTGTGTGTGGTGTGAGCGTGTGTGCGGGTGTGAGCGTGTGTGGGTGTGGCGTGTGTGTGGGTGTGAGCGTGCGTGTGGGTGTGGCGTGTGTGTGTAAGTGTGGCGTGTGTGTGGGGTGTGGCGTGTGTGTGGTGTGGCGTGTGGCGTGGTGAAGTGTGTGTGTGTGAGTGTGGCGTGTGTGCGTGTGGTGTGGCGTGGGGTGTGTGAGTGTGTGTGGGTGTGGCGTGTGGGTGGGTGTGGCGTGTGTGCGTGTGGCGTGTGTGTGGGTGTGAGCGTGTGCAGTGGTGTGTGGGTGTGGGTGTGTGTGTGGTGTGTGTGAGGTGTGAGCAGTGTGTGGGGTGGAGCGTGTGTGTGGTGTGTGTGGGCGGTGTGGCGTGTGTGTGGGTGTGTGAGTGCGCGGTGTGTGGGTGTGAGCAGGTGTGGGGTGACGTATGGCGGTGTGTGGTGTGAGCGTGTGTGCGGGTGTGACGTGTGTGGGTGTGAGTATGACATGTGCGTGTGTGGTGTAGCGTGTGTGGGGTGGAGCTGGTTATGCGGGGTGACGTGTGTTGGGTGTAGCGTGTGTGCAGTGTGGGTGTGCGTGATGGCGTGTATAGGTTGTGAGCTTGCGTGTGTGTAGAGTGTGGCGTGTTGGTGTAAAGTGTGTTGTGGCGTGTGTGGCAGGTGTACGTGTGTGTAGGTGTGGCGTGTGGCTGTAGTGCATGTGGTGGGGAGCGTGTGTGGGTGTGACGTGTGCGGTGTGAGCGTGTGTGGTGTGAGCACGTGTGGTTGGGTGTGAGCGTGTGTGGTGTGGGCGTGTGGCGTGTGTGTGGGTGTGCTGCAGGTGTGCGTGTGTGATGGTGTAATGCGTGGCGTGTGGGTGGATGTGTGTGTGGGTGTGAGCGTGTGGGTGTGAGCGTGTGGCGTGTGTGGCGTGTGAGCGTGTGTGTGGGTGTGTGGGTGTGGGGTGTGTGCGGGTGTGAGCGTGTGTGGGTGTGAGCGTGGGTGTGCGCGTGTGTGTGGTGGCGCAGGTGTGGGTGTGTGCGTGTGAGTCGTGTGTGGGTGTGGCGTGTGCGGGTATGTGTGTAGGTGTGAGCGTGTAGCTTGTGTGCGTGGCGTGTGTGAGCGTGGAAAGAGCGTGTGTGTGGGTGTGGCGTGTGTGTGGTGTGGCGTGACAGGTGTGGTGTGTGTGGGTGTGGTGGTTGTGTGTGTGGCGTGTGATGGGTGTGACGTGTGTGGTGGGTGTGGCGTGTGTGTGGGTGTGGCGTGGGAGTGTGAGCATCGTGTGTGGGTGTGAGTGTGTATGGGTGTGAGCGTGGCGTGTGTGAGGTGTGTGAGGTGCGTGTGTGTGGGTGTGAGGGGAGGTGTGTGTGGTGTGAGCGTGTCGTGTGTGTGAGTGTGAGCGTGTGTGTGGTGTGATGTGGATGCGTGTGTGCAGGTGCGTGGTGGGGTGGCGGTTGGTGTGGCGTGGACGTGTTGGTGTGAGCGTAGTGCGTGTGTGTGTGAGCGTGTGTGCGGGTGTGAGCGGTGTGTGGGTGTGGCGTGTATGCGTGTGTGGGTGTGAGCATGTGTGGGGTGTGAGCGGTTGAGCGTGTGTGTGTGTGTGAGGTGTGTGTGGGTGAAGCGTGTGTGGGGTGTGGAGCGTGTGAGCGTGTGTGAGTGTGGTGTGGCGTGTGTGGGTGTGACGTGTGTGGAGTGTAGTGTGTGGACGTGTGGCGTGTGGCGTGTGGGTGTGAGCGCTGTGGGTGTGAGCGTGTGTGTGTGTGTGTGAGCGTGTGCATGGGTGTGAGCGTGTGTGTGTGAGTGTGGGAGCTGTGTGTGGGTGTGGCGTGTGTGGGTGTGAGCGTGTGTGGTGGCGTGTATATGGTGTGGGCGTGTGAGCGTGTGTGTGGGTGTGAGGGTGTGGGTGTGGTGTACGGGGTGGGTGTGTGGTGGTGTGTGTGTGGCGTGTGTGTGGAGGTCGTTGTGTGGGTATGAGCGTGTGGGTGTGGAGCGTGTGGCGGTGTGAGCGTGTGTGTGGGTGTGGCGTGTGGTACGTGTGTGGTGAGGCGTGAGCGTGTGTGGGGTGTGACAGCGTGGGTGTGAGGGTGGGTGTAGACGTGTGTGTGGTGTGAAGCGTGTGTGCTGGTGTGAGCTGTGGCGTGTGTGTGGGTGTGGTGTGTGTCGCTTGGTGCTGGTGTGTGGGTGTACGTGTGTTGGTGTGTGTAGCGTGTGGTGTGTGGCGTGTGTGAGAGTATCGTTGTGTGGTGTGTGGCGTGTGTGTGTGTGTAGCGTGGGTGTGTGGGTGTGGAGACGTGGATAGGCGTGTGTGTGGGGTGTGAGCGTGTGTGTGGATGGCGTGTGTGTGTGGTGGCTAGGGTCGTGTGTATGCGTGTGTGGGTGTGAGCGTGCAGGTGTTGGAGTGTGGGCGTGTGTAGGTAGAGTGTAGGTGTGACGTGTGTGTGGAGCGTGGCGTAGTGTGTGGTGTGTGTGGGGTGTGTGCAGGTGTAGCGTGTGTGGGTGTAGGCGTTGTGGTGTGGCGTGTGTGGAGTGTAGCGTGTGTGGTGTAGAGGTGACAACGTGTGTGTGTGAGGTGTGGCGTGTGGGTGAGTGTAAGGTGTGTGGGTGTGAGGTGTGAGGTATGTGTGGTGTGGCGCAGTGTGCAGTGTGTGGTGTGAGTCGCGGGTGCGGGTGTAGCGTGTGTGTGTGTGATGTGAGTGTGGCGTGTGTGTTGGGTGTGGCGTGTGGCGTGTGTGTTAGCGTGTGTGTGGGTGTGAGCGTGTGTGCGGGTGTGGCGCAGTGTGTGTGGGTGTGAGTGTGTGTGCGCGTGTGGCGGAGTGGCGGTAGCGGGCAGCGTGTGTGTAGCATGTGGTGTTAGCGTGTGTTAGGCAGTGTGTGTGTCGCGTGTGCGGGTGTGAGCTGTGTGTGTGGGTGTGGTGTAGCGTGTGTGGTGTGGGAGTGTGTGTGGGGGAGGGTGAAGCGTGTGGGTGTGGCGTGTGTGCGGTGAGCGTAGTAGGTGGAGTAGCGTAGCGTGTGTGTGGTGAGTGTGTGTTGGTGTGTGTGGTGTGAGGTGTGGAGTGTGTGGTGTGTGTGTGTGTGTTAGCGTGTGGCGTGTGATGCAGGTCGTGGCGTGTGTGTGGTGTTGGTGTGGGGTGTATGTGAGTGAGGTGTCGTGTGTGTAGCGTGTGTGGCGTGTGGCGTGTGTTGAAGTGTGCAGTGTGGTGTGTAGGTGTGTGTGGTGGCGTGTAGGGTCGTGTGTGGTGTGCAGGTGCGTGTGTGTGGTGTGGGTGTGTGTGGTGTGAGCGTGTGCAGGTGTGTGTGAGCGTGTGTGGTGGCGCGTGTGGTGTGTGGGTGTGCGTGTAGGGTGTGATGAGCGTGCGGGTGTAAGCGTGTGTGGTGGCGTGTGACGTGTGTGTGGTGTGGAGCTGAGTATATGTGTTTGCGGGTGTGCGTGTGGCGTGTGTGTGAGCGTGTGTGTAGGTGTGAGCGTGTGTGTGGTGTGATGCAGTGAGTGCAGTGTGTGGGTGTGGAGGTAGTAATGGGTGTGTGTACGTGTAGCGTGTGTGTGGCGTGTAGCGTAGTAGCGGGTGTGAGTGTGGGCGTGTGTGTGGAAATGCGTGTGGCGTGTGATGCCGGTGTGAGTGTGTGTGATAGGTATGGCGTGGAGGCAGTGTGAGCGTGTGTAGGTGGCAAGTAGAATGGTGATCAGGTGGGTGAGAGCGTGTGTAGGTTGTGAGCGTGAAACGTGTGTGTGGAGCGTGTGGCGTGGTGAGCGTGTGTATGGTGTGGCGGGTTGTGGAGCGTTGTGTTCGCGTGTGGAGTGTGGCGTGGCAAGGCCGTGTGTGTGGTGTGGCGTGTGCGGGTGTGTGTGGGTGTGGAGCGTGTGTGTTGGGTGTGTAAAAGGTGGGTGTGGGAGTGGGTGTGTGTGGGTGTGAGCGGTGTGAGTGTGTAGCGTGTGATCGGGTGTGTGTGTAGGTGTGGGTGTGTGGAGGTGTGAGCGTGTGTGGGTGAGGCGTGAAGAGTGTGAGTGTGGTGTGGGAGGGTGGTAGGCGTGTGTGGGTGTGGCGTGTGTGGGTATGGCGTTATGTGTTGAGGTGTGGCGTGATGCAGTGGGTGTGGGCGCGTGTGGTGATGGTCGTGAGTATGGCGTGTGGTGCGGGCGTGTGTAGATTGTAGTGTGAGGTTGTGGCGTGATTGCGTGTTGTGGGTGTATGTGGGGTGTGGGTGGCGTGTGGTTGGTGTGAGTGTGGCTTGTGTGGTGTGAAAGTGTAGCGGGTGTGCGGGGTGTGTGGAGTTGGCGGTATGTGCTGTGTGAAGTGTAATGCCAGTGTGTATGTATGGAGAATGTGTAGATATATGGCGAGTGTGGCGTGTAGTAAATGTGTAGGTTAGAGTGTTGTGGTGTGCGTGTGTGAAGTATGCGTGCGGAAATGTGTGGGAGCGTGTCAAGCGTGGCGTGTGTGTGGAGTGTGTGTGGCTGGTATGGCAATGGTATGTAAACGTTGGGACCCATGATGCGGTGTGGCGTGTTGTGTGGTGTGAGCGTGTGGCGTGTGTTAGGAGTGTGGGCGTGTGTGGTGTGGCGTGTGGGTGTGGGGTGTGCGTGTGTGTGTGGGTGGGGTGTGTGGCGTGTGGAGGTGTGAAGCGTGTGTGGGATTGTGGCGTGTGTAGAGTGTGTGGTTGGTGCGTGTGTGTGGGGGTGTGAAGCGTGTAGGTGTGTGTGGCAGTGTAGCGTGGCGAGTGTGGCGTGTGCGAAGTGTGGCGAGTGTGGGTGTGGCGTGTGAGTGTGAGCGTGGGTGTGGCGGTGGCGTGGGGGTGTGGGTGTGTGCGGGGTGTGAAGTGTGGCGTGTGTGTGGTGTGGCGTGTGGCGTGTGTGAGTTGGGTATGTGTAAGTATGGCGTGTTTGGGTGTGCATGTATGCAGAGTATGGCGTGTAATACCCTGTACGATTTAGGTGTGGGGTTGTGTGAGTGGCTGGCGTGTGTGGGGTGTGGTGTGATGGGGTTTATGCGTGAACGGGTGTGTGGTGTAGCGTGTACCGGGTGTGGCGTGGGTGGATGGTGGTGTAGTGTAAGCGTTGTGGTGTGTGGGTAGCGTGTGTGGTGTAAATGTGTGTAGGTGTGGCTGTGGGTGGGGCCGTGGGGGTGATTGGTGGTGTGTGTGAGCGTGCGCGTGGCGTGTGGTGTGTGTGTGGGTGGCGTGTGGCGTGTGGCGTGTTTTCAGCGTAAATGTGTGGTATAAGCGTGTGTGGAGTGTTGGATGTGTGGCGTGTGGGTATGAGCGGTGTAGCGGTGGCGTGTGTATGTAGTGTGTGGCGTGTGCGTGGGTGCGAGCGTGTGTGGCGGGTGTTGGAAAATGTGGCGTGTGCGGGCGTGGGTGTGAAATTGAGCGTGTGGCGTGTAAGCGTGGTGTGGCGAGTGTGTGGGGGTTGTGGTATGGCGTGGGTGAGTGTAGTGCGTGTGTGGCTTGATAGCGTGTAAAGAAGATGGATGTTTTGTAGGTGTGTAACGTGGCTTGTGGGGGTGGGTGTGCGTGTGGGTGTGGCGTGTGTAGGGTGTGGCGTGTGTGGTGTAGGTGTGAAAGCGTGTGCGTGGGGGGGTGTGTGGCGTGTAAGGTGTAGCAAGCGTGCGAAATGTGCGTGTGTGGTGTGAAACGTGTGTAGAATTTGTGGCGATTGTTGTGTGGGGTGGTCGCGTACGTGTAGCGTGTGTGTGTGGTGTGGCGTGTGTGTGAAGGTGGCGTGTGGGTGTGAAGTGTGGCGTGTGTAGTGCGGGTATGTAGGTATGGGTGTGGTGTGAGGGTCGTGTGGCGTGTATATAGCAAGTGTGTTGTGTCTGGTATGTAAGTGGCAAGTGTGGTGTAGGTGTGAGCGTGTGCGGTGTAAGCGGGGTGTGTGGGGGGTGGCGAATGTGGTGAGGTGTGTGGGGCGTGTGTGGGTGGTGTGTGTGGGGTGTGTAGGTATGAGGTGTATAATGTGTGTAGCGTGTGGCGGTGTGTGTGGGTGTAGCGTGTGTAGGTGTGGGCGTGTGTAGAGTGTAGATGTAGCGTGTGTATGGGTATAAGGTGTGTGTGGTGGCGTGTGGCGTGTGTGGTGTGTTGTGGGGTGGGTGTGTGCGCGGAAGCATGAAGGGTGTGTGTGGGTTTGTGTGTGGCGTGTGTGTATTGTGTGGCGTGTGTGGTATGGCGTGTGTAGTGTGTGTGTAGGTTGGGTGTTGTGTGGTGAAAGGTCTTTGTAGGTGTGCGTGTTGTGTGGTGTGTAGGTGTGGTGTGGGCGTGTGTGGGGCGTGTGAGTGGGTGTAGGTGGCGGTGTGTGTGGGTGTAGGCGTGTTGTGGGTGTGGCGTGTAAGCGTGTGTGGGTGTGAACATGTGTGGGTGGTGTGCGAGTGTGCGTGTGCTGTCGCGGGGTGTGGGTGTAGTGGCGTGTGTGTGATGTGTGGGTAATGCGTGTGGCGGGAGTTTGTGTGTGGGTGTGGCGTGTGTGTAGCGTGTGTGGATGTGTGTGATGTGTGGTGCAGGTGTGGTGTGTGTAGCGTGTGGCGTGTGTAAATGTGTGGTGTTGTGTGTGTGAGGGTGGGTGGTGCGGGTGTGGTGTGGCGTGTGTGTGGGTGGGCGTGTGTGGTGGCGTGTGGTTGCGGGTGTGGTGTGTAGGTGTGGCGTGTGTGCGTGGGTGAGTGTAGCGTGTAAAGTGTAGCGTGGTGTGGTGTCGTGTGGGGTGTGGCGTGTGTGTGGGTTGCTACAGCGTGTGTGGGTGGCGTGTTGGCGTGTGTGGGCGTGTGTGCGGTGTGTGGAGTGGGTGTGTGGGGTGGCGTGTAAGTATGCGATGTTGTGGAGTGTGGCGTGTGGCAAGTGCGTATGATAGTTAATAAAACGTGGTGGCGGTGGTTATGGGGATGTTGGCGGATGTAGGTGTGGCGTGTTATGAGAGTTGGCGGATGTGAGCTGGCGTGTGGAATGTTGGTGTGGGTGTGGGTGAGCGTGTGGGTGGCTCGGTGTGTAGGAGTGTAGCGTGTGTGTGGTGTAGGTGTAAGCGTGTGTAGAGTGTGGCGTTGGTGGGTTGTGAATGGCGTGTGGCGTAAGCCTATGTGTGTAGTGGCGTATTTATGGGTGGTGTGATATTCGGCATGTGGCAATGGTGTGGCGTGATGTGTAGGTTGGCGTGTGGCGTGTGTGTGAGTGGGCGTGTGAGGGTGGCGTGTGTATGGTGTGGCGTGTGTGGGGTGTAAAAAGCCTGTGTGTGGTGTGGCGTGTGTGGGGGGGGTACGTGTAAGCGTGCGGGTGTAGGTGGTGAGCGTGTGCGGCGTGATACCGATGTGTGTGGGTGTGGCGGTGTGCAGGTTTTGGCGTGTGGGTGTGGGGATGTGTAAGTGTGGCGCGTGAAACGTGTGTGTAGCGTGTGGCGTGTCGCGAGTTGCATGTGGCGTGTGTGATAAGTGTAAAGTGTGTATGTCGTGTATTAGTATGTGCAATGGAGTGAAGCGTAGTGTATGCGTATGTATGAGTATGACAAGTGTGTTATAAAGGTATGTAGCGTGTCAGTGGGTGTGGAGTAGTAGCGTGTGTGGCGTGTGTAGAGTGTAAGCGTGTGTGCGGAGTGTGAAGCGTGTGTGGAGGTGTGACACATGTGTGTAGAGTATGGCGTGTGGCGTTGTGTAGAGTGTGAAATGTGTGTGAGGTATGGCGTTAGCGTGTGATGGCGTTGCAAATGTGTAGAGTGTGGCGTAGGCTGTATGATGTATAGCGTTGTGTAGTGTGCGTAGGTGTAGATAAACGTGTGGCAGTGTGTATGCAGAGTGGCGTGTGTGTGGCAAGCGTGTAGCGTGTGTATGGGTGTAGCGTATGTGTGAGAGTGTGGCGCGTGCGTGTGTAGGTGTGGCGTGTGCGTGTGTGGTGTGAAGTGTGGTGGCGTGTGGCGTGTGTGAGTAATGGCGTGTGTAGGTGTGAAGATTGTGTGGGTATGTGGGTGTGTGTGGGTGGAAGTGAGCAAGCGTGTAGGTAGGTGCGGCGTGTGCGCAGGTGTGGGTGTAGGCTGTGTGTAGGTATGGCGTGTGTCGCGGGTTGGCTGTGTAAGGTGTGACGGCGTGTGTGCAGGTGTGGCGTGTGTGTAGGTGTAAGCGTGTGAAGCATTGTGTAGAGTGTGAAGCGTGTAAAGCGTGTGAAAATATAAGTGTAAGTATGTCAGTATAGTGTATAGGTGTCACCAGGTGGCGTGTGTGTGGGAGTGGCGGGTATGCAGAGTGTGAAACTTGTGGCGTGTAGTAGAGTGGCGTGTGTGCAGGTATGCGCGTGTGTGTGCAGGTGTGATGTGTAGCGTTTGTGTAGATTGTGGCGGTAGGCGTAGGTATGGAAATGTGGCAGTGTTTGTAAAGTGTGGCGTGTATTCGGATTGGCGTGTGTGTAGGTGTGGCGTGTGTCGCAGGTGTGGCGTGTAAGCGTGTGTGGTTGTGAAGCATGTAAGCGTTGTGAAATCGTCGGCGTGTGTTGGTGTAGGCGTGTGTGTGGATTGTGGCGTGAAGTGCGGAACAACGTGCGTGCGTGTGTAGAGTGTGAAGCATTAGCGTGTGTGGAAGTGTGGCGTAAGGCGTATGTGGAGAGTGTAAGCGGTATGTCACAGGTGTGGCGTGTGTGTGGGTATCGCGTGTGTTTAGGTGTGGCGTGTGCAGCGTGTGGTGTGTGGCGTGTGTGGAGTTTGGCGTGTGTCGCGGGTGTGGCGTGTGGCGTGTGTGGGTGTGGCGTGTAGGCGCCAACGTGTGTGGGGTGTGCGCGTGAAGTAGAGTGTAGGTAGGCGTGTGGCGTGTGTAGGAAATGTAAGCGTGTGGCGTATGTGTAGAGTGTGGCGGCGTGTATGGCAAATTGTGGCGTGTGGGTGTGGCGTGTAAAGCGTGTGTGGGGATGAAAGCATGTAATGTGTGTGGAGTGTAAGCGAAGCGTGTAAAGTGTGAGGTTGCGTGTGACGCTGTAGCGTGTATGCGGTGTGTGCGTGTGTGTGAAGCGTGTAGCGGTGTGGTATGACGTGTAGCGTGGCGTGCGTGGGTGTAAATGGCGTGTGTGTAGAGTTGGCGTGTGTAGTTGAGCGTGAAGCGTGTGTGCAGAGTGTGGCGTATCGTGTGTGCAGGCGTGGCGTGTGTAGGGTGTGATAAGCGTGAAAGCGTTCTGTGGAGTGTGGACGTGTGTGTGGGGTAACTGTAAGTGTGGCTTGAGAAGCGTGGCGTGTGTAAAGGTGTGAAGCTTGTGTGTGGTGTGGCGTGAGTGCGAGTGTGGCGTGTGTGTGGGTGTGAAAGCGTGGGTGTGCGGGTGAGCGTTGAGCGTGTGGCGTGTGTGTGGAGTGTGAAGCGTGTGTGTGGGTGTGGCGTGTGTGGTGAGTGTAGCGTGTATCGCGTGTAGATTGTGGCGTGTGTGTAGGTGTGGCGGTAGGTGTGTGGTATGTGCGTGTGGCGTGTGTGTAGGGATGCAACATGTGGTGTTAGCGTTTAGCGTGTGTCTAAAGCGGCGTGTGAAGTGTGTGTGTAGAGTGCGGCGTGTGTGGAGTGAAGCGTGTGGCGTAGCGTGTGTGCCTTAAAGTATATGTGTGTGGGTGTAAGCGTATAAGGCGTGTGTGGAAGTGTGGCGTGTGTGCGGGTATGGATGTGTGTAGCGTGTAGGCGTGTGTGGTGTGGCGTGTGCTAGGTGTGGGTGGGTGTGTGTGCGTGTGGCGTGTGTGTGGGTGTAGCGTGTGTGTGTAGTGGGGTGTGTGTAGGTGTCTGCGTGTGCTCGGGAGTGTGGCGTGTGCCTGGGTGTGAGCGTGTGGCGTGTGGGTGTGGCGTGAGCGTGGCGAGCGTATTTGGTATGAAGTGTGCGTGGGTTAGGCGTGTGTGGGGAGCAACTGTAAGCGTGTGGTGAAGCGGTATAAGTGGCGTGTGTGCGGGTGTGGCGTGTGATGTGGGTGTGTGCGTGGCATAGGTGTGTGTAGGTAAGGCGTGCGTTTGCGGGTGTAGCGTGTGCGGGTATGTGAAGTATGTGCGGGTGTGAAAGCGTGTGGGAGTGTGTAGGCGTATGTGGGTAGCGTGTAAGGGTTTAGCGTGTGTGTTTGAGTGTGCAGTGTGGGCGTGGCGTGTGTGGGTGTGGCGTGTAGCGGGTGTGTGAGCGTGGCGTGTGTAGGTGTGGCGCAGGTGGCGCCCGCGTGTAGGTGTGGCGTGTGCAGATATGTGGGTGTGGCGTGTAGCGTATGGGTGTAACGAGGTATGGCGTGTGGCGTGTGTAGAGTGTAGCGTGTGGGTTGTGTGGGGTGTAGCGTGTAGCGTGTAGTGTGCGAGTGCGTGTGTAGGGTGTTAAGCTGATGCGTGTGTCTGAAGTGGCGTGTGAAGTGTGTGTAGGTGGGTGTGTGTGAAGTGGGTGTTTGGTGGCGTGTGTGTAGGTTGAAATGCGTGTGTGTGGGTGGCAAATTTTGGCGTGTGTGTAGGTGTTTGTGTGTAGGTGGTGTGTGTGTGGGTATGGCGACGTGTAGGTAGTGTAGGTATGTGTAGGGTAAGGTGTGGAGTATGAAGCGTGTGTGGAGTATGGCGTGTATGCAGGTGTGCAGCGTGTGAGGTGTGGCTGTGTGCGTGGCGTGTGGGTGTGTGCGTGTGACGCATGTGTGAGAGTGGCGTGGGGTAAATAAGTGTGCGTAGAGTATGATTAACTGTGGGTGTGATGTGCGGGTTGGTGTAAACCTGTGTGGTGGCGTGTAATGAGTTCTAATAACCGGTATGGCGTGTAGCAGCGGTAATATGGTGTGGAGTGCGTGTGGCGTGTGTGTGGAGTGTGGCAGTGTGTCGCGGGGTAGTGCGTGATGTGTGTGGGGTAGCCAAGCGTGTTGTGCGTGTTTTTAGGTGTATCATGTGTGGGGTGTGTAGGTGTAAGCGTGTGGAAATTAGGTGTGGCGTGTATGTAAGTTGTAAGGTATGTGAGTACGTGTAAAGTGGCGTAAGTATGGAGTGGCGCGCCATAGCTAAGTCGATGGCTTTCAGCGTGAACAGGTGTGAGCGTGTGGAGTGGCGTGTGTGGGGGTAATGGCGTGTGAGCGTGTGTGGGTGTGAAGCGTGTTTGTGGCGTGTCGTGCAGCGTGTAGCGTGTGTAAATGTGGCGTAATGTGCAGGTGGTGTGTGAAGTGTGGCGTAAGCGTATGTAGAGTGGCGGTAAGTCTGTAGCGTGGCGTGGGTGTAAAAGGTGTGGCGTGTGTGGGTTGGCGTGTGGCGTGGTGGCGTGTGGCGTGTGTGTAGGTGTGAAGCGTGGGAGCAGTGGCGTGTGGTGGTATGTGAAGCGGTGTAGCGTGTGGCGTGTGTAGGTGTGCATATAGGTATGTGTTAGCTAAGGCGTATGTAGAGTGTAGCGTGTGAAGCGTGTGTGGAGTGTAAACGATGTGTGGGTGTGTGGGTGTGTGTTCGTGGCGGGGTGTAACATAGTGTGGGTGTGGCGTGTATGCAGTTGTTCAAGCGTGTTGGTGTAGCGTGTGAAGCATGTGGTAGCGTGTGAATGTGCGTGTAGGTGTGAAGCGTGTGTGTGAGTTATGGCGGTAGCGATGTGTGTGGAGTGTAGCGTGTGTGAAAGGGTTTGTGGTAGTGTGGCGTGTGGCGATATTATGGTGGGGGTATTAGCGTGTATTATGGGGTATGAAGCGTGAATGTTCGGGTGTGGCGTGTGTGTAAAATTATAAAGTATGCGTGTTGAGTACATAGCGTGAGAGTGGCAGCGCATGGCAGGTGTGGCGTGTGTGTAGGTGTGAAACGTGTGTAGGGTGTGAAGCGTGTAGTGTTTGGGTGGTGTGTGTGGGTGTGAAGCGTGTGTGTAGGTGTGGCAAGTATGTGTGTGGTGTGTGGGTGGGTGTGTAGGTGTGGCGTGTGCGGATGTGTAGAGTGGCGTGTACGTGTGTGTGGAAATTATGTGGCGTGTGTGTTGGTAGCGTGTGTACAGCATGTGGCGTGTGAAGCGTGTGGCGTGAAGTAATGCGTGTGCAGCGTGTAAAGCGTGTGGAGCGTGAAGTGTGTAGGTGGCGTGTGGCGTTTGTGTAGCGTGTTGTGTCGAGTGAGCGTGTGTGTGGAGGTGTGGCGTGTGTGTAAATTGTAGCGTGGGGTGTGTGTGGTAGGTGGCAACGTGTAGGTAGAGTGTGGCGTGTGAGCGGGTGTGTTGGTATGGCGTGTGTGTGGAATTTGGCGTGAGCAGTATGGCGTGTGGGGTGTGGCGTTGTGTAGGTGTGAAAGCGTGTGTGTGGAGTGTGGCGTGTGTAGGTATGGCTTGTGGGTGTAAGCGTGTGGTGTAGCGTGTGTGGTATGGCGTGGGTCGGTGGCGTGTGTGGGTGTGGCGTGTGAAGCGTGTGTGCGAGTGGGTGGGGTGGCGTACGGTATGGCTGGGGTGGCGTGGCGTGTGTGGCAGGTGTGGCGTGTGTGTCGAAGTGGCAAAGCGTATGTGGGTGTGAAATGTGAGCGTTTTGTAGTGGCGATCAGCGTAGCGTGATGGAGTATGTAAGCGTGTTTTTTGGGTGTGGCGTGTGTTGAATGTGGCGTGTGTAGAGTGGAAGCGTGTATGCGGGTGTGGCGTGTGGCGTGTGTGTGGTTGTAAACATGAAGCGTTTGTGTGTATGGCGTGTGGCGAGTAGCAAGCCGGTAATAGCGTGTATGGGCGATGTGGCGTGTGCGGGTGTGGCGTGTGTGGGTGTGGCGTGTGGCGTGTGTGTGTGGCGTGGAAGCGTGTGAGGTGTGAAGCGTGTGTGCAGGTGTGCAGCGTGTGTGTGGGTGTGGCGTGTCTGCGCGTGTGTTGGGTAATGTGTGTGCGGGTGTGCAAGTGGCGTGTGGCGTGTGAGTGGAAGTGGCGTGTGCGGGTACTGTGTGTGTATCGTGTGTAATGTAAGGGTGTGGCGTGTGAGGGTGTGTGGTGTCGCGTGAAGTAAATCGTGTGTGTGGCGTGTAGCGTGTGTGGGAAGTGTGCGCGTGTAGGTTGGCGTGTGGTGTGTATAGCGTGTGTGTGGAGTGTAGCGTGTGTGTGGGTGAAGCGTATGAAAAAGCATGTGGCGAGCGTGTGGATGTGCGTGTGTGAAAGCGTGAAGCGTGTGTGGGTATGGCGTAAAGTGTGGCGTGAGGCGTGTGGTATGAAACTGTGTGTAGGTGATGTGGTAGGTGTGGCGTGTATGCGGGTGGCGGCGTGTGGCGTGTGTGCAGGTGTAAGCGTGCTGTAGCGTTAGTATGAAGTGTGGCGTGCTGCGGTGTGGCGTGTGTGGTTAGGCGTGAAGCGTGCGTGTAGGTGTAAACATGTGTGGAAGCGTGGGGTGTGGCGTGATGGTAATTTGGCGTGTATGTGAGTAACCATGCGTGTATGTGGTTCAGTATAGCGTATGCTTATGGCGATGCGGCAGTGTGTGTAGTGTAGTGTGTGCGGTGTAGCGTGTGTCGAGATGAAGCGTGTTGTAGGTGTGGCGTGTGTAGATATTAGTGTAAGGGCGTGTAAGCGTGTGTGTAGGTATGGCTTTTGGTTGGCGTATGCTGAATGGCGTATGAGAATAGCGGATATCAGCGTGTGTGTGAGAGTAGCATGTGAGTGTGCGTGTGTAAGGTGTGAGCTGTCGGTGTGGGTTAGGTGTGGGTGTGTGTGGGTAGTGGCTGTGTGTAGGTGTACGTGTAGCGTGTGTGTGGAAATGTGAGTGTGTTGGTGTTGTGCAGCGTGTATGCGGGGGTTTAGTGGTACATATGCAGTGTAGGTGTGGCGTGTGGGTGTGGAAGTGTGGCGTGTGTGGAGTGTGAGCGTGTGTGTGTGTATGCGTGGCGTGTGTGGGTGTGGCGTGTGGGTATGGCGTGTAGCGTTATATGTAGAGTGGGCGCGTGATAGCCAGGTATGGCGTGTGTGTGTAAGGTGTGGCGTGTGCGTGTGTGTGGTATGGCTTAGCGACATAATGTAACAAAGCGTATGCGTGTAAGACGTGATGTGTGTGTGTAAGCGTATAAAATGTGTGTATGGGTGGCACGTCAGCTGTAGGTGAGCGTGTGTGGGTATGGCGTGTGGCGTGCGTGTAGAGTGTAGCGTGCGTGCAGGTGGGTGTGGGTGTGAGCTTATGTGTGGGTGAGGCGTGTGTGAGGAGTGTAAAGTATATACAAATTGTGTAAAGGTGAAGCGTTGAGCGTGTTGGTGTGGTGTGGTGTGTGGGTGAGCGTGTGTAAACTAGGTGTGAAAAGCGTGTGTAAGCGTGGTTGTGTGGGTGTGAGCGTGTGTGTGGGTTATAAAGTGAGTGTGTGGCGTGTGTGTGTAGAGTGTGAGCGTGTGTGGCGAGGTGTGTGTGTGTGTGCCAAGCGTGTGAAGCGTGTGTGTGGATTGGCTGTGTGGAGCGTGTGTGGGTGTAGGTGTGGCGTGTGTGTATGAAAAGCAAATGTGTAATTATGCGTGTAGGCATGGCGTGTGGCGTGTGTGGGGTGTGGCGATAGGCGTGTGTGGGTGTGAGCGTGTGTAGAGTGTAAGCGATAACGAGGCGTGTGTGTGGTGCTGGCAATGTGTAAAGGTGTGAAAGCGTGTGTGGTAAATTAGTGTGTAGCGGGTGGCGTGTGGTGGGCGTGGCGCTGCAGTATGTTAAAATGGTATGGCGTTCTGGTGTTAGCGATGCTAGATAATAGGTGGCGTAACTGGTCTGGGTGTAGCGTGTGTATGCAGTGTGCGTGTGTAATGTATGGAAATTATGTCTATAAGAGTGTATGCGTGCAGCGTTGTAAGTGTAAGTGTGTAGCAAATTACGTGTAAATATGAATGTAAAATTGTGAATAAGCGTGTTTGGGTATGCGTGTGGAGTTGTAGCGTGTGTGGGTGTAGCGTGTGTTATGTTGGTGTCAGCGTGTGTGTGGGTATGGCGTGTGTAGGTAAGTGTGTAGGTGTAAGCGTTTTGTAGCGTATGTAAGTGGCATATGTAGGTGTGTACGATGTAGCGTGTGTAGGTATGAACGTGTGCATGTAGGTCGTATACGTGTAGTAAGTGTAATATCATGTGTGATGCGGCGTGAAGGTGATAGCGTGTTAATTGCATGCAGCGTTTGGTGTGTGCAAGCGTGAAGCGTGTGTATGGGTGTGGCGTGTGTGGAGGGTGTGGCGTGTGGCTGTAGCATGTGAAAGCGTGTGTGGGGGTAAGCGTGTTAGCGTGTGGTGTGGACGTGTATGCAGATGTGGAGTGTACAGGTGTGCGTGTGTGTGGGTGTGGCGTGTGGGTGGGTGAAGCGTGTGTGTGGACGTGCTGGGTGTGTGGAAGTGGGGCGTGAGAAAGCGTGTGGAGGTGGGTGTGAGCGTGTGTGCAGGTGTGTGGGTGTGCGTGTGTGTAGGTTGTAAGGTGTATGGCGGGTGTGGCGTGTATATGTAGGGTGTAAGCGGTATGCAGGTGTGGCGTGTATAGGCATGGTTGGTGGCGAGTGTAACATGTGGGTAGTTATAAAGCGTGTGGCGTGTGTGTGGGTGTGGCGTGTGTGTGCGGGTGTAAGCGTGTTTGTAGGGTGAAAGCGGGTGTGCGGAGCGTGCGTGTGTGTTGATTTGGCGTGTGCGGGTGTGAAGCGTGTGAGCGTGTGTAGGTGTGGCGTTTGTGGAGTGTGAAGCGTGTATCTGGGTGTTAACCAGATATGGCGATATTATGTAGAGTGTGGCGATGTGTGTTGGTGGCGTGTGTGGTGGCGTGTGTGTAGGTGGCGTGGCGTGTGTGAAATGAAGGTGTGGCGTGTGTATGTGATATTAGCGTGTATTGGTAAGCCTGTGTGGAAGTGTGGGTGAAGCGTGTGTGCGTGTGAGCATGTGTAGCGTGTGAGGGATGAGAAGTGGGTGTCGGCGAGGTCGCTAAAGTGTACGTGGAGTCGCGTGGCGTGTGTGGGGTGTGCGACTTGTGTGGGTGTGGCGTGTGTGCAAGCGTGTATTGTGTGAGGGTATGCGTGTGTCTGCGGGTAGGTAAGCGTGTGTGGGTGAAGCGTATGTGTGTGGCGTGTGTTTATGTGTATGCGTGAAGTAGGTGTGGGAACGTGGGTAATACACGTGGAAGCGTGTGGAAGTTGTGGCGTGTGTGTAGGTGTAAAGCGTGTGTGGGGTGTGCGTGTGTGGGAGTGGCGTGTGTGTGGGTGCGAAGATGCGTGAGCGTGTGTGTAGGTGTGAAAGCGAGTTTGTGTAGGTATGGCGTGTTGAGGTGTATGAAGCATGTGTGTAAAAGCGGGTGTGGCGTGTATGTATGTGGCGTGTGTGAAGCGTGTGAAGTAGGTGTAGTAAATTTGGCAATAGAGTGAAGCGTATGTAAAGTGTGGCATATGTGAAAAATGTGTAGGGTAATAATGTATGCTATGTGTGCAAAGGTGTAATGCATGAATTGGCGTATGGCGTGTGTGTTAGAGTGTGGCGTGTGTGTAGGTGTGGCGTAGTGTGAGGATAGCGTGATAACATGCGGTATGGCGTGTAGCGTGCAGGTATAAAGCTTTAATGTGTAAGTGATATGTGTAGGGTGTGGCGTGTTTGTGGTGTGGCGTGTTTGTGCGCGTGGGAGCGTGTGTAGTGTAAGCGTGTAAGCGTGTGTGGAGTGTGGCGTGGCGTGTGTGGGTGGCGTGTGTATCGGGTGTAAAGCGTGAAGCGTGTGTGATGTGAAGTGTGGCTGTGAAGCGTGTTGGTGCGGCGTGAAAGCGTGTGTGGAAGTGTGAGAGCGTGTAGTGTGTAACGTGGGTGCGCGTGTGAAGCATGTGTGTGGGAATGAAGGCGTGTGTAGGTGGGTGTATGGGTGTGTAAGTTTGTAAAGTGCGAAAGCGTGTTGTAGGTGTAAAAATGTGTGTGGCGTGTGAGGACAGCGTGTAGTGTGGGTGTAGCGTTTAGCGTGTGTAGGTCGTAAAGATGTGTGTGTAGAGTGTGTAAGCGCGTGTGTGGGTGTGGCGTGTGGCGTGTGTAGGTAAATGGAATATATATGTGTTAGCGTGTGGCGTGTGTGTAGGTGTAAAGCGTGTGTGGGGAGTGTGTAGGTTTGGCGTGTGTGCGTGTGTTGAAAAAGCGTGTGTGTGGGTGTGAGCGTGTGTGTAGCGTGGCGTGTGTGTGGGTGGCGAAGCGTGTGAAGCGGGTGTAGCGTGGTTCGCAATGGGTGTGAAGTGTAATTAATCATACTGGCATGTGTGTGGGTGTGGCGTGTGTGTAGGTGTGAAAGCGTGTGCGGGTGTAAGTGTGTGTGAGTGTAACATGGTAGGTATCAACGGAAGTGTAGCGTATGTGTGTAGAGTGTGGCGTGTGGATGTTATGTGTTTTGGTAGGTGGCGTGTGTCTAGGGGTAATGGCGTGTGTGTAGCGTAGAGTGAAGCGTGTGTAGGTTTGAGCGTGTGTATAGTGTGAAGTAGCGTGTGTGTGGGTGCGGCGTGTGTGGGTGCATTGAGTGCGTGTGACGCGTGTGTGGGTGTTAGCGTGTGGGTGTGGCGTGGGTGTAGGTATGGCGTGTGGGGTGTGTATCGGTGTGGCAATGATGGCAACGTGTTGTGTAGGTGTGAAAGCGTGTGGGTGTAAGGTATGGCGTGTAGTACAAAATTAATATTGAGTGTGAAAGAAAGCGTGTAGTGTGTGTAGAGTGTGGCGTGTAATTGCGTGTATAGGTGTAGCGTGGCGGTGTATAAGTGTGAAAAAAAAAGCGTGGATGTTGGAAGTGTTCGTGAAGCGTGTGTGTAGTGGCGTAAAGTGTGTGTAGGGTGTGGCGTGTGTTGTGTAGCTGTATGTTAAATATGCTGGGGTATGGCGTGGGGGTGGCGTATATTGGTGTAACAATTATGCGTGTGGCAGGTAATAATAGGTGTGTGGTGGCAGCGTGTAAATGTGGGTGTAAGCGTGTGTCGTAAGTATGGCAGTAAGCGTAAGTGTGGAGTGTCTGCCTTGCGCGTGATATACAGGTGTGGCGTGTTAACCAGCGTGTGATAGAGTGGCGTGAAGCGTGGAATATTAGAGTATGGCGTGTGTAGAGTATAAAGTAATATGTAAACTTATGTAGAGTATATAAAGTAATAATATGTAGAGTATGCATGAGCCCGTAAGCGGCGTAATGTAGAAATGTGGCGCGTAAGTGTACGTGGAAATATTGCACATATAGCGTTATGTAAAGTGTACGTAAGCGTATGTTAGTTAGCAGTGGCACTGTGTGTGAAGATAACATAAACGTGTATGCGGTGCGCAAGAGGTAAATTATGCGTGTATGGCGGCATGTGTGTGGAGTGCAGCGTAGGACGTGTGCTGGCAATGTGAAATGTCGTTGTGTGTAGTTAACGTGTGTGTGGGTGTGAAAGTCGTGTCAAGCGTGTGTGTGGGTGTGGCGTGTGTCGCGGAGTGTGGCGTGCAACGTAATACCGTGATTAATAGATGCTAAAGCGTGGCACGGGTGTCGTAGTGTGTGTGCGTGTGAAAGGTGGAATTGTGGGTGTGGCGTGTGGCTGTGTGAGGTATTAAATTGGCGTGTAGCGTAGAGTAGCGCGTAAATTGTAGCGTATAAGTGTGGGTGGCGTGTAAGCGTGTGTAGCGTAAGTGTGGCGTGTGGCGTAGAACATGTGGCGTGTGTTGTAGTATAAGATTTAACATTCGTGGCGTTTAGGTGTGGCGGTATGTGAGTATCGATAACATGTGCCGAAAGCGTATGCAGCGTGTGCGTGTGAAATTATGAGCTGGCGATAATATTGTAAAGGTAGTGTGGTGTGTGGGTGGTGATAGCGTGTGTGTAGGTAAGTAGGCATGTGTGTAGGTGTAGGCGTGTGGCGTGTGTGTGGGTGTGGCGGCGTGTGAGCGTGTGCGGGTATGAAAGCGCTTGTAGGTGTGTAATGCGTGTGCGTGTTAGGTGTAGCGTGTGAGTGTAGGTAGCAAGCGTGGCGTGTGTGTTATGGAAGTGTGATTAATTGTGTGTAGAGTGAATGCTAAGCGTGTGTGGGTGTGGCGTGTGTGTGGAGTGTGGCGAGTGCAAAAAGTTTGTGTGGGTGTGTGGTGGTGGCAAAATGTGCGTGTAGGTGAGTGTGGCGTGTGCTGTGGTAGGTGCGGCGTGTGTGGTGGGGTGTGAGCGTGTATGCGGGTGTGGCGTGGTGTGGGTGTAGGCGTGTGCGGGTGTGAAAGCGTGTATGGGAGTGTAGGTGTATGCAAATTGTGTGGAAATTGTGCAGCGTGTGTGAAGTATGTGTAAGTGTGGGTGTGGCGTGTGTACGGTAATGTGTGGAAACTGTAATAAAAAGCGTGTGTAAAGGTGTAAGCGTGTGTGTGGGTGGTATTAGTGTGGCGTGTAATACTCGGAGTGCTGGCGTGTGAAAGCGTGTGTGGTGGTGTGTGCGGTAATGTAGGCGTGGCGTGTACGTGTAGGTGGCGTGTAGCGGCGTTTGTGTAGGTAAGTACGAGATGTGTGTAGGCCTGTGGGTACGTGTGTGGTGTGGTCAGAGCGTGTGTGTGGGTGTGAAGCTGTGTATGCGGCGGTGTGCGGGTGTGCTTTACGTGTGTGCGGGTGTGGCGTGTGGGCAGCGTGTATGTTGGTGTAATGCGTGGGTGGTGTAGAACGTGAGAAAGCGTGTGTGTGAGTGTAGCGTTGGCGTTGTGGTATGGCGTGAGCCAGTGAACGTGTGTGTGGAAGTGGCGGTATTGGTGTAAGCGTGGCGTGTGTGGGCGTGTTGTAAAAGGTGTGTGGGGTGTAGGCGTGTTGCGTGTGTGATATGGCGTGTGCGTGTATGCGGTGGCGTGGGTGGCGCGGCGTGTGTGTGAGGTGTGGCGTGGTGGCGTGTGTGTGCGTGTGCTACGCGTGGGTAGTGTTGTGTGTGCGGCGTGTGTGGGTATGGGTGAGTGTGTGGGTGAACGTGTGTAGTGTGCGTGTGTGGTGTGGCGTGTGGTGGAAGGGGTGTAGTGTAGCGTGTGTGTGAGTTGTGGCGTGGTGTGGTGTAAAGCGTTGTTGGGTGTGGAATGGGTGTGGAGTGTTCAAAGTGTGATGTGGCGTGTGTGTGGTAGTGCGTGTGTTAGGTGGAGCGTGGCGTGTTTATTATGTGGCAGTGTGGTGTAGCGTGTTGTGGGTGTGGGGTGAAACTTGTAGCGTGTGGGTGTAGGTATGTAGCTGGCCACGTGGTATGGCGTGTGTGCGAGTTGTGTGGAGGGTGTATGGGTATGGCGTAGGGGGATAGCGTGGGTTGGGGCGTGTAGTGGTTGTGGTTGCGTGTGAAACATGTGGAAGCGTGTGTGTGTGAAGTGTCGGGAGAAGCGTGTGTATGTGGGTGTAAGCGTGTGGCGTGTATGTGATGTTCGTGGTATATAAAATGTGTGCGTTTTGTGCGAGTCATTGTGTGGTGGGAAATTGCGGTGCGTGTGCGTGCGGTGGCGTGTGGGATGTGTGTGGGTGTGGCGGCGGGCGTGTGGGTGTATGCGTGTGTTTGACTGTAAAGTGTGTGTTTGTGTGAAGGTGTGTGGGTGTGGCGTGTGTGTGGGGTGATAGCGTGTGTGTGGAGTGGTGTGGCGTGTGTGGGTGAGTGTGTGGGGTGTGAGCGTGTGCGAGTGTGTGTGTTATGGTTGTAGGTGTACTGTGTGATAAGTGGTGATGTGTGTGGAAACGTGTGTGCGGTGTAGGTGTGTGGCGTGTGGGTGTTTGAAATCGTGTGAAGCGTGTGGTGTTGTGAAAGCGTGGTGGGTGTGTGGAGGGTGTGGGTGGGTGTGGGTGTGTGTGGTGTGTGCGTGTGTGGGTAGGGGTAGTGTTATAATAGTTTGTGGTATAAGTGTAGGTGAGTGCGGGTGTGGCGTGTGTTTGGGTGTGGCGTGTGGTAAGCGTGGCTGTGTAGGTGTGGCGTGTGTATGTGTGTGGTGTGAATGTGTGAAGTGTGTGTGGGTGTAGGGGTTTGTGTGGTGTGAAGCGTGTTGTAGGTGTGAAGCGTGTAGCGTTGTGTGGAGTGTAGCGTGTGTGCGTTGTGTGAAGTGTGGCGTGTGTAGGTGTGGCGTGTGAAAGCATGTAATGTGGTAATTGTGTGTGTGTAAAGCGTGTGCGTGTATGTGAGGTGTAGCGTGTGTAGCGGTGTGTAGAGTGTAAGCGTGTGTGTGGGTGTAAAAGTGTGTGCGTGGGGTGTTAACGCGTGAAAGCATGTGTGTGTAGGTGTGAGCTTGTTGTGTGTGGGTGTAAGCGTGTGTGGGTGCGAGTTTGTGTGTGGGGTGTGAAGCATGTGGAGTGGGAGGAAGTGTGTGTGGCGAATGTGTGTGAAGTGTGAAAACATGTACTGTGGGTGTAAGCGTTTGGCGCGTGTGTGCGGAGTGTGAATGTGTGTAGGTGTGGCGTGTAGTGTGTGGCGTGGCGTGTGTGGGTGATGTGAATGTAGGTGTGGCGTGGCGTGTGTAGTAGGTGTGAGCGCGTGTGCGGATAGTATGCCTTATGGCGATAGCGTGTAGCGTGTGTAGTAGGTGGAAGCGTGTGTGTAGAGTGGCGTGTGCGTAATATTGCTATAAGCGTGGTGTGTAGGTGAGGCGTGTGTGGGGTTTGGCGGCGTGTAGCGTGTGCAAATGTGATGTGTGGTGTAAAGTGTGAGCGTGTGTAGTGGTGTAGGCGTGTGTGTGAAATTAGTAAGCGTGTATGTGTAGGTGTGGCGTGTAAGTGTGAGATTGTGTGTATAGTGTGAAAAGCATATGTGGGTGTAAAGTAATAAAAGCGAAGCGTGTAGTAGAGTGTAAGCGTATTTTATGTAGGTAGCTGTTTATGGGGGTAGTGGCGTGTGTGTGTGAGAGGCGTGTAGGCTGTGTGTGGGATTTGGCAGCTGTGTGTGAGTGTGAGGTGTGAGCGTGTGTGTAGGTGTGGCGTGTGTAGAGTAGCAAGGCTGGCAATAGTATGTGTAGGTATGGCGTAGTGTAGGTGGCGTGTGTGTGGGGTATGGCGTGAAGCGTGTGCGTGGCGTGTGGCGTGTAGCGTGGCGTGTAGAGTCGTGGCGTGTATGTGGAGTGGCGCGTGAAGCATGTGTGGAGGTGTGTGTGAAGCGTGTGGCGAGTGTGTGGAGCAAATGTGAAAGCGTGTGGCGTGTGTGAAGTGTGGCGTGTGTGGGTATGAAGTGTGTGCGTGGATGTTAAGCGTGTGGAAACTTTATGTGTAGAGTGTAAACTTAATGTGTAGGGTATTAGCGTGTGTGCAGAGTGTAGCGTGTGGGTATTATAAGTGTCTGTGGAGTGTAGCGTGAAAAAAAAGAAGCGTATGTATGGACGTGTGGCGTGTGTTTGGGTGTAAAATGTATGGAAGTGTAGAGTGAAGTTTGTGGAAAATTAGTAGCGTTGTGCAGATGTAGCGTGTATGTATGGGTGTAAAGTGTATTATAGAGTGTATGGCGTGTCAAGTGTGTTAATGTAGGTGTAAGCGTAATAGCGAATATAGTGTAGAGTGTGGCATGTATGAAGTGTAAAAGTGTGTATGCAAAAACTTAGCATGTGGAGAGTATAAAAGTATGTATTGTGTAAAGTGTAGGCGATAATATTGTCGATATAGCGTATGTATAGAGTGTAAGCGTTGTAGAGTGTGGCGATTATACGGTATGGCAATGTGTATGGATTATAAGTGTATGTGAAAGTGTGTAATAGCAAGTGTAAGCGTGTTTGTGTGGGTGTATGGCGTGTTTGTAGGTGTGAAAGCATGTATGCAGGTGTGTGGAGTGTGGCGTGTGTGGTGGCGTGCGTGGTTTGTGAAAGCGTGTGAGAGTGTGTAGTGTAAGTGGCGAATGTGTAGTAGAGTGTACAAGGTGTAGAGTGTGGCGTGTGTAGAGTGTGGCGTGTGCAGGTGTAGCGTGTGTGTAGTGTATAAGTGTGTTACTAAAGGTGTAGCGTGTCAGTGTGTGTGTAGGTGTAGGCGTGACTGAAATGTGTGTGGGTCGTAAGCGTGTGTGGAGTATAAGGTGTGTAACGTAAGCTTGCATGTGGGAGTATAGAAGTATGTGTGTTGGGTGGTAGCAGTGTGTGTGGAAGTCGTGGCGTGTATGCAAAGTGTGGCGTGTGTGGAGTAGAAAGCGTGTGTTAAATTAAGTCATGGCGATAGTAATAGAGTGGTAGTGTGTAGTGTGTGTAAAGTGGGTGTAAGCGTGTTTGTGTAGGTGTAGGCGTGTTTGTAGAGTGTGAAACATGTGTGCGGGTGTGTAACAAGGTGTGAAAGCGTGTGTGTGGGTGTGGCGTGTGGCCTGTATGTTGTGAAGCATGCGAAATTATGTGTGGGTGTGAAAGCGGCGGTAAGAGTGGCAAATTAATGTAGGTGTATGGCAGTGTATGTAGAGTGTGGCGTGTAAGCGTGTAGCTGTGATATAGAGTGTGTAAGGTGTGAAACATGTAAGCGTGTGTGTGGAGTGTGAGCGTGTAAACATGTTTAGCATAAGTGTAGCGTGTGTAGAGTGCAAAATGTGTAGGTATGGCGTGTGAAAACATGTGTGTAGGTGTGGCAGTTTATATAGAGTGTGGCGTAATGTGCAAGTGTAAGCGGTGTATGTAGAGTGTAAAATGTGTGTAGGGTAGGCGTGTGCGTGTGTGGGTTGGCGTGTGTGTGGGTATAAAGTGTGTGTGGGTGAAAGCGTGTGTGTAGGTGGAAGCGTGTGTGCGGGTGTGAAAGCGTGTGTGGAGTGCTAAATGAGGTGTGGAGTGTGAACGTTAAGTGTGTGTGGGTGTAGCGTGTGTGGCGTGTGTAATAATGTGTGTGGCGTGTAGATATGTGAAGTGTGAGTATTGGCTGTGTGGGTGTAAAGTGTAAAGTGTGTAGGTGTAGCGTGTGGCGTGGCAAGTGTGAAGCGGTGTGTGTGGGTGTGAGCGTGTGTGTAGAGTGTGGCGTGTGTTTGGTGTGAGATTTGTGTGTGGTGTGGCGCTGTGTGTAGAGTGTAAGATGTGTGTTGTATGTGCCTTATTAGCCAGAGTGTTAAGCATTGTTTATGTATGGAGTGTAAGCGTGTTTGTAGAGTGTGAGCATGTATGCAGAGTGTGTGCGTGTGAAGCATGTGTGTAGGTGTGAAGCGTGTGTGGACGTGAAGCGTGTGCAGGTGTGGCGTGTGGGTGGGTAGAAGGTAGTGTGTGGGTGTGGCGTGTGCAAGCGTGTGTAGTGTGAAAGCGTGTGTGTGGGGTATAAATGTGTGTGAATAGGTGTGTAGAGTGTGTGGGTTGGCAGTGTGTGTAGCCAGGTAGTAGTGGGTGTGCCTAGCGTGTGTGCAGAGTGTGAAAGCTGTGGCGTGTAGTGTGGGTATGAAAGCGTGTCGCGGGTGTAGGCGTGTGGCGTGTGTGGGTAAGCGTGTGGTAGGTGTGGCGTGTGGGGGTGTGGCGTGTGTTGGGTGTGGCGTGTGGTGTGTAGCGTGAAAGTGCGGTGTGGCGTGTGTGAGAGTGTGGCGTGTGTGGGAGTGAAGTCGTAGTGTGTCGAGGTATGGCGTGTGTGGCAGGTGTTCGCGTGTAGGCGTGTGTCTGGGAGTGAAGCGTGTGGCGTGTGTGTGCAGAATGTGGCGTGTGTGTGGGTGTGGGAGTGTGTGTAGGTGTAGCGTGTGAGTGCGTATAAATGTGTGTGTAGGTGTAGGCGTGTAAAATGTGTGTGGCGTGTGTGTAGAGTGTAAAGGTGTGTGTAGGGTGTGAAGCGTGTGTGTGTAGGTGTATGGCGTGTGTAGGTGTGAGATTTATGACGTGTGAAAACATTTAACAAAAAATAAATTGTGTATGTGCGTTTATTATGCGTGTGATTTGTATGAAGTATTAGCGTATTTGTAAAGGTGTGGCGTGTGTGTGTGTGAAAAGGCGTGTAAGCGTGTGTGTAAATTTAGCGTGTGTGGGTGATGTGTGAAGCGTGTAGCGTGTGCGGTGTGTGGTGTGGCGTGGCTGTAAGCGGCGTGTGGCGTGTTAGCGTGGGCGATAATGTGGAGTGTGGCGTGTAGAGTGTGAAACATGTGTGCAGGTTGTGGAGTGGCGTGTGTGGGGAGTGGCGTGTGTGTGGGGTGTGAAGCGTGTAGCGTGTGTATGGGTGTGGCCGTGTGTGGGTATGTATGGGTGTAGTAGTGAGCAAGTGTGTGTGTGGCAATGTAGCGTGTGGGTGTGGCGTGTGTGTAAGTGTGGCGTGGCATGTGGGTATCCGGCGTTGTGCGTAGTGGTGGGTGTAGGCGTGTTGCAGTGTAGGCGTGTGGCGTGTGTGTGGAAGTGTGGCGTGGCGTTGTTGTGGGTGTGGCGTGTGCGTGGTGTAGCGTGTGGGTGTAGGCGTGTGTTGCCGTGTGGCGTGAAGCGTGTGGGTGTGGCGTGGCGTGAGTGTAGTGTGGCGTGTAATGTGAGTATAGTCGTGTAAGTGTGCGCGTGGCGTTGTGTAGCTGTGGCGTGTGGTAGGTGTGGCGTGTGTGTGGTGTGGCGTGTGTCCGGGAGTGAAGCATGTGGCGTGTGTGTGCGTGTAGGCGTTTAGCGTGAAGTAGTAGAGTGTGGCGTGTGTGGTGTGCGTGTGTGGAGGTATGGCGGTGTGGCGTGTGTCTGGAGTGTGGCGTAATATGGAAGTTAGGTGTGTGAAAAGCTGTATCTAGAGGGTAAGCGTGTGAGCGTGTGTGTGGAAAGTGTGAAGCGTGTGTGCAGGTTAATAGTAGTAGGTGTGAAAAGCGTGTGTGTAGAGTGTAAAAGTGTGTAGGTTATGGCGTGTAATAATGAGTATGTGTGGCGTATGTGTAGAGTATAAAATATGTGTAAAATTATAGCAGCTTAACGATTATAGCGTGTAAAATGTATAATAATATAAATGTGGGTGGCGATGAGGCGTGTGTGTAGGTGTGAAAGCGTTTGTGTCGAGTGTATAGCGTAGTGGGTATGGCGTGTGTGTGGGTGTGGCGTGTTTGTGTGGGTGGCGTGTGTGGTATGCGAAAGCGTGTGTGTGGCGTGTGTGTGCGGGTAGTGGCGTGTAGGCGTGTGTGTGGGTGTGGCGTGTGTGTGCGGGTGTAGGCGTGTGAAGTCTAGTATGTGGGTCGCGTGTGGCGTTTAGTGCTGGTGTGGCGTGTGGTAGGTGCTTGGCGTGTGCTGCAGGTGTGTGCCGTGTGTGTGGCGATAGCGAGAGCTGTAAATTATGGTATGGCGTGGCGTGAAGTGGTTGTGGCGTGTGTAGAGTGTGCAAAACTTGCTGGAGAGTGTGGCGTGATGCAAACCTGTAGTGCAGAGTTGGCGATAGTAATAATAGATTGTTAAGCGTGTAGCGCGTAATGTAGAGTGTAAGCGTAGTAGAGTAGGTGTAATATTTTGTGTAGGTGTAGGCGTGTATGTAGAGTGTAAAATGTATGTTAGTGTAAGCGTGCTAAAGTAAGTTATAACGTGGTGTAGTATAAATGAATGTGTAGGTGTAGCGTGTGTGTGGGTGTGGCGTGTAGGGATGTGGTAAGTGTGTAGGTGTGTGAAGCGTGTGTGGGGTGTGCGTGTGTGGGCGTGTGGGTATGCGCTGTGTGCAGTGTAAGCGTGTGGCGTGTGTGTGTGTGGCGTGTGTGGGGTGTGGCGTGTGGCGTGTGTGGGTGTGGCGTGAAGCGTTTGTGCAAGTGTAAAACATTTATGGTAGTGTAGCGTGTTGTAAAGGTATGGCGTGTGTAGGTGTAGCGTGTGTAGAGTGTGGCGTGTAGCGTGTGTGGGTGCGATAATATAGCAATTATAAGTGTGTGTAGGATAGTGTAAGGTGTGTGTAGGTGTAACAGGAGTATGTGTGGGAGTGGCGTGTGTAAACAGCGTGTGCGGTGATGAAGTGTGGGGTATGGCGTGTGTGCAGGTGAGCGTGTAGCGTGTGTGGAAGATATGGCGTGTGTGAAAAGTGTATATGTGGTGTGAGCGTGTGTGCCATGGGAAGCGTGTGTGAGCAAGTGTGGCGATGGTAGTGTGGAAGTGTGTGGGTGATGAACATGTTAAGCGATTAGTGTGGGTGTAAGCGTGTTTATGGTTTGTGGCGTGTGTGCGAGTGTGGCGTGTGTGCCGGGTATGGCGTTGTGCGTATGGCGTGTGTGAGTGTGAAGCATGTGTGTAGGTATGGCGTAACAGCGTGGGTGGTGGCCTGTGTGTGGGTGTGGCTGGTGTGTGGGTGTGCACTACTGCGTGTGTGTGGTGTGAGCGTGTGAGCGTGTGTATGGAGTAGTGAGCGTGTGAAGCGTAGTGTGTGGAAGTGTGGCGTGTGTGTGGGTGTATGGAGTGTGAAAGCGTGTCTGTGGGGTGTAAAGTGTGTGTGTGTGGGTGTGGCGTGTGTAGAGTTGTGGCGTGTGGAATGCAACATGCGGGTTGTAGAAGCTAAGTTGTAGGTGTGAGCGTGTAAGTGTGTGTTGTGGGTGTGAATGGCGATGTGTAAGGCTGTGTGTGTAGAGTGTGAGCGTGTGTTGTGTAGAGTGTAAAAAGCGTGTGTGTGAGAGTGTGTAAAGTGGAGTAGCAAAGCGTGTGTGTAGGTGTGAAAATGCGTGTGTAGGGTAGGCGTGTGTGGTGTGGCGATATAGAAGTGTGCGGGTGTGTACTTTGCTAGGTGTGTGTAAGTGTAGCGTGTGGCGTGTGTAGGTGTAAGCGTAGTAAACGTGTGGGTGAAATGGCAGTGCGTGGGTGTGTGGGTGTGCTGTAGTGTGTGCTGGTGTAGGCGTGTGGCGTGTGTGGGTGTGGCGTGTGCGGAGTTTTAGCGTGAGTCTGTGTGAGGTGTGGCGTGTAGCGTTGTGTGGAAGTGTGGCGTGTGGTCGGGAGTAAGCGTGTATGGTGTGAAAATGGCGTGTGTTCGGGGTGTGGCGTGTGGCGTGTAGTGCGAGAAGTGTATGTAGAGTGGCGTGTGTGTGTGTAGGCGTGGGTAGAGTGTGGCGTGTGTGGGTGTAAACATGTCTACGGGTGTGTGGGTAATGAAGCGTGTGGGTAGGTGGCGTGGTGTGTGTAGGTGAGCGTGTAAGCGTGTGTAGGTAGCAATGGCGTGTAAAAAAGCGTGTGTGGAGGTGTGAGCGTGTGTGCAAGTGTGGCAGTAGCGAAAAACATGTGTGTGGAGTGTGTGTGTGTGAAACGTGTAAGCGTGTGTGTGCAGGTGTGTGGCGTGTAAGCGTGTCATGTGGAGGTGTAAGCGTGTGTGGAGTGTAAAGTGAGTGCGTGGAGTATTAGCGTGTAAGCATGTGTGGGGTGTGAAACTTGTGTGTGTAGGTGTGGCGTGTATGCGGTTATGAGCGTGTGTGGGTATAAAATGTGTCTATGTAGGTATGGCGTATGTAAAGTATGGGTGTAGCGTGGTTGGCGCGTGTGTGTGAGAGTGTGTAAGTATGTAGGTGTGTATGAAGTGTAGCGTGTATGGAAATAGCGTGTAATCTCGTGTGTAGCGTGTGGGTGTGGCGTGTGTGTGTGGCGTGTGGCGTGTGGGATTCGGCGTGTGCGTTTGTGTGGGTGCGATAGCGTGGTGGCGTGGCGTGTGGGTGTGGCGTGTTCGGGTGTAGGTGTGGCGTGTTGTATTGTGTGGCGTGTAGGAGTGTAGAGTATGGCGTGTTGTGTGAGCGTGTGAGCGTGTGTAGGTGTAGGCGTGTGTGCGTGGTGTATGGCGTGTTCGTGTGTGTGCGTGTGTGCGGTGTTGGGTATGGCGTGTTTGGTGTGGCGAAATGTGTGTGAGTTAGAAGCATGTATGCGAGAGTGTGGGTATGGCGAGTGTGGCGTGTAAGTCATAGTGTGAATTTTGCTATAGCGTGGGTTGGTAATAAGGTGTGGCGTGGGTGTAGGTGGGCTGTGCGTGTGTGTGGGTGTGTAGCGTGTGAAATATGGCGTGTGTGTAGTTGTAAATTTATAATAGCGTGTGGCGCAGAGTGTAAAGTGTGTGTGTGAAAGTGTGGCGATGTGAAGCATGTGTGTGGAAATGTGGCAAGCGTTGTATAGGTGTAAGCGTGTATGGTGCAGCGTGTGGCGATTAGTAAATATAGTGTATGGGTGTAGCGTGTGGCGTGTAAGCGTGTATATGGAATGGCGTGTGTGTGGGCGAAAGTGTGTATGTGGGAGTGGCGATATGTGGGTGTAAGCGTGTGAGCGATGGCGTGTGTAGGTGTAAATGTAGTGTGAGGTGTAAGCGATAGCTATATGTGTAGGTATTCAGTATGCGTGTTGCCGGCGTGTGTAATTGTGGCGTAGTAATGTGTGTAAGCTTGAGTGGGTGTAAAGTGTGTGTGGAGTGTGGCAAGCGTGTGTGTGGGTGTGAGCGTGTGTGTGGGTGTAGCGTGTGTGGAGGTGTGAGCGTGTGTTGGTGTGAGAGTTTGTGTGTAGGTGTGAGCGTGTAGTGTAGGTATAAGTGTGTGTGTGTGTGTAGAGGGTATGGCGTGTTTATGTGGAGGTGTAAGCGTGTTTGTGGAGTGTATGGTATGTATGCAGGTGTGTGCGTGTAAGAAACATGTGTGGAGCGTAAGCGTGTGTGTGCGGTGTGAAAGCGTGTGTGCAGGTGTAAAAGCGTGTGAGTGGGAAGTGTAAAATGTGTGTGCTGGGTGTGCAAGCGTGTGAGCGTGTGTGTGTAAGGAGTGGCGTGTGTGTAGAGTGTAAATGTGTGTAGCCAAGTGTAGGTGTAGTGTAAATGGGAGGCGTGTGTAGCAAATTGTGTGGGTATGCGCGTGTGTGCGGAGTGTGAAGCTGTGAGCGTGTGTTTGGGTGTGAGCGTGTGTGCGGGTGTGAGCGTGTGGCGTGTGTGGAGGTGGGAAATGGCGTGTAGTCAGGTGTGGCGTGTATGTGGAGGTGTGGGCGTGTGTTCGGGTGTGGCGTGTGTGGAGAGTGTAGCGTAGAGTGTGGGTGTATGGCGTGTGTGGGTGTGGCGTGTGTAGAGTGTGAAGTGTGTGTGTGTGGCGTGTGTGTGGGTGTGTTGCTTGTGAAGCGTGTATGCGAGGAAGTGGCGTGTGGCGTGTGTGTGGGTGTGGCGTGTGTGTGGGTGTGTAGTGGTGTGTGTGGGTGTAGCTGTGAGGAGTATAAAGTGTGTGTGTATTATGGCGTGTAAATGTGTGCGTGTGTAGGTGTAAATGTGTGTGTGGGTGTGGCGTGCTATAGGTGTGAAAGCGTGTGTGGGTAGTGAAGTTTGTGTGGAGGTGTAACATGTGTGGCAGGTGTAAGGTTGTGTGGCGTGTGTGTGGGTGTGAAAGCGTGTTTGTGTAGAGTGGTGGCGTGTTTGTAGGTGTAATGGCGTGTGTGTGTGTAGGCGTGTGAAGCGTGTAAGTGGAAATTTAGCGTGTGGGGGTGTGAGGTGTGTGGCGTGTGTGTGGGTGTGTAGGTGTAGGCGTGGGAAAGCGGGTTGGCGTGTGGCGTGTGGCGTGTGTGGAAGTGTGGCGTGTGTGGGTGCGAACATGTTGCGGGTTGTGGTGGGGTGTGGCGTGTGTGTGTGGTGTGGGGTGGCGTGTGTGTAGAGTGGTTGGTTACGTGATTTGTGGGGTGTGTGGGTGTTGTGTGTGCGGTGTAGGCGTGCTGTGTGGGTGTCGCGTGTGGGTTGGCGTGTGTGGGTGTGGCGTGTGTGGTGGGTGTGACGGCGTGTGCGTGTGTAGGGTGTGAAGCCGTGTGGCGAACGAAGCGTTTGTATAGAAGTGTGGCGTGTGAGTAGGTGTGGCGTGTGTATAATGGGTGTTAGCGTGTATTCGGGTGTAAGCGTGATAGCGTGTGTGGGGGTGTGGCGTGTAGCGTGAAGTGTAGGTGTGGCGCGTGTGTAGGTATGGCGTGTGGGTATTGTGCGTGTGCGTTGTGTAGCTGTGGCGGTGAGTGGCGAAAGCGTGTGTGGAGAGTGTGGCGTGTGTCGGTGTCATTGGCGTGTGTGTATGAAGTGTATAGCGTTTAGCGTGAAGTGTGACGGTGTGGCGTGTGTGTGGGTGTGGCGTGTGTTGGTGTGGCGTGTGGCGTGTCGTAGCGGGTATGCGTGTGTGTAGGTGTTAAGTGTGGTGGCGTGTATGGGGTAGGGTGGCGTGTGTGGTGTGGCGTTGTGGAGAGTGTGTAGGTGTAGCGTGTGTATAGAGTATAAAATGTAATCTGAACGTATAAAGGTGTGTGGCCCGATGTTTGATGGGGTGTAAAAGTAATGTGGAGTTGTGGCAGAGTATGGCGTGTGTATTGCAGCAATATGTTCGTGTGTGTGGCGTGTCGTGTGTAAGTGTAGCGTTGTTGCGTAAATCAAGCGTGTGTGTAGCGTATAAAGCGGGTAGTGTTGCGTTTTTGTAGAGTGTGGCGTGTATGTGTGGGTGCGTGTGTGTGTGTGTGCAGGTGTGCGTGTGGCGTGTGTGGGTGTGGCGTGTGCGCCCGGTGTGGCGTGTGACGAAGTCTGTGTGTGGAGTGTGGCCGTGTGAGCGTTTGTGTGGGTGTGGCGTGGTAGTGTGAGCGTGTGTGTGGGTGTGGCGTGTGTTCGGGTATGGCGTGTAGGGCGTGTGTATGGAGTGTAAGCGTGTAGCGTAGGTGTGGTTGTGAGCGTGTGTGTGGGTGTAAAGTACACCTGTGGAGCGTAAGCGAAACCTTACGCGTGTAAGTAGTGCTGAGTATTAAGCGTAGCGTGTGTGGGGGTATTGTGTGTGGTAATATAAAGTGTGGGTTGGGTGTGGTGTGTGTAAAGTAGTTGTAATTTGGTGTGTTAAAGCGTATAAGTGTATGTAGCGTATATGTGGAGTATAAAGTGTGTGTGGGTGTGGCGATTGTGTGTGGTGGCGTGTGTGGGAGTGTGTGGGTGTGTGTGGGTGTGGCGTGTGTGTGGAGTGGTGTGGTGTGTGTGTGGGTAAGGCGCGTGTGTGCAGTGTAGCGTGAAGCGTTGTGGGAGCGGGTGTAGCGTGTTGTGTGGGTGTGAAAGCGTGTGAGCGTTGTGTGTATGGACTGTGTGCGTGTGGGGGGCGGGGGGTGGCGTGTGAGCGTGGGGATGTGGCGTGTGTGTGCAGGTATAAGATGTGTGTGAGGTGTGTGAGGTGTGTGGGTGGTGGATGTGAAGCGTGTGTGTGGGGGTGTGGCGTGTGTGGAGGTGAGCGGGTTGGCGTGTGAGCGTGTAAGAGGCGGAGGGTGGTGTGGTAACAAGTGTATGTGGGTGTGGCGTGTTGTGTGGCGTGTGTGTAGGTGTGGCGTGTGGGTGTGGTAGGTGTGAACATGTTAGCGTGTGTGTAGGTGTGGCGTGTTTGTGAGTTGTGGCGTGTGGGGTGTGGCGTGTGTGTGGCGTGGTGTGTGCGTGTGCGTGTGAAAGCGAGTGTGTGTGAGGTGTGAAGCATGTGTGGGTGTGGCGTGTGTGTAGGTGTGAAGCGTGTGTGTGAGTGTGAAGCGGGTATGTGGGTATACCCGGTGTGTGTGGTGTGGCGTGTGGCGTGTGTAATATGGTGTGTAGCGTGTGCGTTGGATGTGGCGGTGCGTGTGTAAAATGGTGTGTGTGGCGTGTGTGGAGTGTGGCGTGTGCGCGGAGTGTAACATTGGAGCTGTAAAGTAATGTTATAGGTTATGGCGTGTAAAGTGTATGTGTAGGTGTGGCGTGTATAGCGATTGTGGGTGTAAGCGTTGTGTAGGAGTGTAAGTGTGTGTGTCCGTGTGTGTGAGGTGTAAAAGTTTGGTTGGTGGTGGCGTGTGTGTCCAGTGTGCGTGTGTGTGGGTTGGCGGGTGTATGGGTATGTACTCGTGTTGTAGGTGTGAAAGCGTGTGGCGTGTGTTGGTGTGTGGCGTGTGAACGTGTGTGTAAGTGTGGCGGTTGTTAGTGTGTGAGTATGCGTAGCGTGTGTGCGGGTACGGCGTGTGGCGTGTGTGTGTGTGGCGTGTGCGGGGTTTAGCGTGGAAATCCTGCGTGTCAGCGTGTAGCGTTTTGTGGATGTGCGTGTGATCCGGGTGTGGCGTGTGTGGGTGTGGCGTATGTTGGGTGTGAGCGTGTGGCGTGTGTGGAAAGTGTATGTAGGGGGGCGTGTATGTTGCGGGTGCGTGTGGCGTGGTGGGTGGCGAAGCATATGCGGTGTGTGGGTATTGCGTTGTGTGGGGCCGGCGTGTGTGGGGTTGGCGTGTGGCGATCAAGTGTGTAGGTGTGGCGTGTCCAGCGGGGTGTGTGTGGTGTGGCGTGTGAAGCATGTGCGGGGTGTGGCAAACGTGTGAGCGTGTGTATGCGGAGTGTGGCGTGTGGCGTGTGGGAAGGTAGTGGCGTGTGTAGGTGTAAAGGGATATGCGTAGGTTGTTAGCGTTGAACATTTGGTTGGTTGTGTAGGGGCGGGGGGTATGGTGTTGGAGTTAGGTGTTTAGGTGCGTGTATAGGTGGCGCGGTGTGGCAAAGTGTGTTATAAGGGTAGTAGGTGTCGAAATGTGTGTGTAAGTGTGGCGTATATAGAAAGTGTGTGTAGAGCGTCGTGTGTATGCAGTGTAAAATGTGTGCAAACTTGGTGTAGGTATAAAGTGTGTGTGAGGTGTGAAAGCGTGTATGTAGTGTAGCGTGTAAGTGTGTAGCGTTGTGTGGAGTATAAGTAATTGTGTGTGTGGTGTGAGCGTGTGTGTAGGTGTGGCGTGTGTGGAGTGTGAAGTTTTGTATGTGGAGTGGGATAGCTATGTGGTAAGGTGTAAAGTGTGTGGCGTGTGTGTGAGGTGTGGCGTGTTTGTGTAGGTGTGGCGTGTTTGTGGTGGCGTGTGGCGTGGCGTGTGAAAGCGTGTGTGGGTTTGGCGTTGTGTGGGTGTGTGTGTGGCGTGTGTGAGGGTGTGTGGGTGTGGCGTGGCGTGTGGCGTGTGGCGTGTGGCCGTGTGTGTGTGTATGCGTGTTATGTCGCAGTGTGTGGGTGTGGCGTTGTGTGGGTGTGGCGTGTAAGGTGTGGCGTGCGCGGTGTGTGGGTGTGCGCGGTTGTGGGTGTAAAGTTGTGTGGTTGTGTGGGTGTGGCGTGTGTGGTGTGGCGTGTGTGTGGGTGGTGCTGTGTGTAGGTATCGCGCGTGTTGCGTGGGGTGGCGTGTGTGCAGGTGGCGTGTGGCGTGTGTTGTCAGCGTGGCGTGTGGCGTTGTGTGGGATGTGGCGTGTGGTAGTGTGGCGTGTGTGGGTGTGGCGGTGTTGGTGTGGCGTGTGGCGTGTGTGGGTGTGGCGTGTTGAGTGTGGCGTGTTGTGGGGGGTGGTGTGGCGCGTGGCGTTGTGTAGACTGTGGCGTGGTGAGGTGTGGGACGTGTGGAGGTGCGGCGTGTGTTCGGGGTGTGAAGCATGTGGCGTGTGTGTGGGTGTGGCGTTTGGCGTGAAGTGTGGGTGTGGCTGTGTGTAGGTTTGGCGTGTGGTAGAGTGGCGTGTGGCGTGGTGTGCGGGTGTGGCGGTGTGTAGGTGTTTGGTTGTGGCGATATATCTGTAAGGTGGCGTGTAGCGGTGTGTGGGTGTAAGCGTGTGTGTGGGTGTGTGTAGGTGTGGCGTGGTGGGTGTAGAAAATGTGTGTAGGGTGTAGCGTGTAATTAGCGTGTGTGTGGAGTGTAGGGAAGTGTGTGTGGTGGTGGCGGGTGGCGTGTGTGTAAGTGTAAGGTTGTGTGGGTGTGGCGTGTGGCGTGTGTTGGGTGTGAGCGTTTGTGTAGGTGTATAGCGTGTGGTGTGGGTGTGTGTAGGTGGCGGGGTGTGGGTGTGCCTTTCGTGTGGACGAAGTGTGGCGTGTGGCGTGTGTATGGAGTATGGCGTGTGGCGTGTGTGGGGATGTGGCGTGGTAGTGTGTAGTGGGGAGCGTGTCTGGAGGTGTAAAGTGTGTGTGTGGGTGAGCGTGTGTAGGTATGCGTATGTCAGGTAACATAATATGGAAGGTATAAGTATGTTATAAGTTGTGGCGTGTAGAAAATGTGTGTGGTAGGTGTAGCGGGCGTGGGTGTGGCGTGTGTGTGGGTAGTAGTGGTGTGGTGTTAAGTATGTGTGTAGGTGTAGCGTGTATGTAGGTGTGGCGTGTGTGTAGTGTGGCGGTGTGTGGGTACTCGTGTGTGTAGGTGTGGCGTGTGGCTTGTGTTTAGTGTGGCGTGTACGTGTGTGGGGGTGTGGCGTGTGTGCGAGTGGGTGTGCGCGTGTGTCGCAGGTGTGAAGCGGTGGCGTGTGTGTAGAGTGGCGTCGTGCGGGTTTGATGCGTGGTCTGTGTGTGGGTGGTAGGCGTGTGCGTTGTGTTGTTGGCGTGTGTCGGGTGGCGTGTGTGGTGTGGCGTGTGTCCGGTGTGAAGCGTGTGGCGTGTGTGCAAGTGTAAGCGTGTGGCGTAAGTGTAGGGTGTAGGCGTGTGTAGGTGTGGCGTGTGTGGGTGTGGCGTGTGAAGCCTGTGTGCAGGGTGTGGCGTGTGAGGTGTTAGCGTGTGGCGGTGTCTGGGTGAGTGTGTGGCTGTGTGTGGGTGTGAAGCGTGTGTGTAGTGGTTGTAGTGTGGCGTGTGGTGTAATGTTTGGAGCGTGAGAGGTTTTTGTAAAATGTGTGTGTAGGGATAGCGTGTGGTGTAATGTGTGTAGAGTGTGAGCGTGTTGTGTGGTGGCGTGTGTGGGTGTGTGGGTGTGTGGGTGGGTTACGTTGTCGGTGGTGGCGTGTGTGGTGCGTGCGCGGTGTGGCGTGTGGCGTGTGGTGCGCGTAGCGTTGTGTAGGGTGTAAACATTTGGTAGTGGCGGTGTAGGTGGCGGTGTGTGGGTGTATGAAAGGGTAGTGTGTGGTGTGTGGGTGGTGTGTGGTGTGGCGTGTGTGCAGGGGTGTGGGTGTGTGCGTGTATGCGGTGTAGCGTGGCGTGTGTTGGTGTGTGCGTGTGTCGAGGTGGTGGCGTGGCGTGTAGGTGTAGGCGTGTGGCGTTTGGTGGTGGCGTGGTCAGTGTGAAACGTGTGTGTGGGTGTGGCGTGTGTTGGGTGAGCGTGTGTGTGGGCGTGGCGTAAGGTGTAGGGTGTGCGCGTGTGTGTGGGTGTGGCGTGTGTGGAGTGTGAAAGTGTGGCGTGTGTGCGGGTGGGCGTGTGTGTGGTGTGGCGTGTGTAGGTGTGGGTGGCGGTGTGTAGGTGTGTAGCGTGTGTGGAGTGTAAATTGTGTATGTGTGTTGGGTTGTGTGGGTGTGGCGTGTGTGTGGGTGTGGCGTGTGTGTGGAGAGTGTGTGGGTGTGCGCGTGTGTGCGGGGTGTGGCGTGTGGCGTGTGTGTGGGGTGTGGCGTGTGTGCGGGTGTGGCGTGTGAGCGTGTGTGTGGTGTGGCGTGTGTGAGAGTGTATATGGGGGTGTGGCGTGTGTGTGTGGCGTGTGTGGTGTGGCGTGTGTGGGTGTGTGGGGTGTGAACATGTTAGGCGTGTGTGTAGGTGTAGGCGTGTTTATGAAGTTGTGGCGTGTGTGTGGGGGTGAGCGTGTGTCGCGGGTGTAGCGTGTGTGTGCGTGTAGGCTGTGTGTGGAGTGTGGCGCCGTGTGTGTAGGTTGTGGCGTGTGTGGGGTGTGGCGTGTGTGTGGGTGTGGAGGCGGTGTGTGGGTGTATTGTGTGTAGTGTGGCGTGTGGCGTGTGTGGGGTGTGAAGCGTGTGGGTGTGTTGTGTGTGAAATGTTGTGGTGTGGGGGTGGCGTGTTGTGTATAGTGTGTGTATGGGTGTGAGCGTGTAAGTGTGTGTGGCGTGTGTGTAGGTGTAGTGTGTATGTAGAGTGTGAGCATATATGTGGGAGTATGATGTGGAGGTGTAGCATGTGGCTGGTGTGGATATAAGCGTTGAGTGTAAAGTGTAATGTTTGTGGGTGTGTAAGTTGTGTTTAGGTGTAGCGTGTGTGTAGGTGTGCTGCGTGTGTGGGTGTGTGGGTGTGCGCGTGTGTTGCAGGGTGTGAAACATGTTAGCGTGTGTGTAGAGTGTGGCGTGTGTGTGGGTGTGAAGCGTGTGTGCGGGGTGGCGGTGTGTGGGTGTAAGAAATGTGTGTGTAGGTGTTGTTGTGTAGCGGTTGTGGTGTAGCGTGTGTGTGGAGTATAAAATGTGAGTGTGGTGTGTAGGTGTGTGGTGTGGCGTGTGTAGAGTGTGGCGTATGTGAGGGTGTGGCGTGTGTGTGGGTATGCGCAAGTGTGGCGTGTGAAGTGTAGTGTGGGTATGGTGTAGCGTTTGTGTGGCTGTGGCGTGGTGGGGTGTGGCGTGTGTAGGTGTGAGCGTGTGTTGGTGTGAAGCATGTAGGCGTGTGTGTGGGGTGTGGCGTGTGGGGCGTGGTGTATGGCGTGCGGGGTGTGAGCGTGTGTGTGGAGAGTGTGGCGTGTGGCGGGTGTCTGTGAGCGTGTGGCGTGTGTGTGGTGTAAACTTGTGCCTGCAGGTGTGTAGTTGTGTGTAGGGTGTGAAGCGTGTGTGGGTATAAAGGTGTGGTGTGTGAGGGTAAGTGTGTGGCGTTGTGAAGTGTAATTTGTGAAACAATGTGTGGGTAAGTTGTGTGGTAGGTTAGAAAGCATGTGGCATGTGTGTAGAGTGTGAAGTGTGTGTGTGGGTGTAAAGTGTGTTGTAGGGTGTGTAGGTGTGTTTGGGTGTGGCGTGTGTGGTGGCGTGTGTGAGTGTGTGGTGTGTCTGCGTGCGTGGCGGTGGTTGCGATGTGGTGTGTGTCTGGAGGTATGGCGTGTGTGGTTAAATGTGTAGTGTTGAGTGTGGCGTGGGTGGTGTGAGCGTGTGTGGGTATAAAGTGAGTGTGTGGGTGTGTGGGTGTGTGTGAGTGTAAGCGTTGTGGGGTTTACAGCGTGTGTGGTGTGGCGGTGGTGTCTTGTGTGGCGTTAGTGTGTGTGGGTGTGGCGTGTGGTTGTAGTAGGTGTAAAGATGTATATAGAGTATGAAAACATGTGTGTAGAGTGTAAGGTGTGTGTAAGGTGTGAAACATGTACGTGTGTGTAGAGTGTGAGCGTGTGTAATGGATAAAGTGTGTGTAGGTTGGTGTGTGTTTGGGTGGCGGAGTCTGTGTAGAGTGTGGCGGTAGCGTGGGTGGGTGTAGTTGGGTATGGTGTAGCGTGTGTGGGTGCGTGTATAGTATAAAATGTGATGTAGAGTGTAGTTGGTGGGCGTGTGTGTAAATTTGGGGGTAAAATGTAGTGGGTGTGGTGGCGTGTGTGCGGTGGCGTGGGAAGTATAAATAGGTAGGTGTGAAAGCGTGTAAGTTATGGGTGTGTGGGTGTGGCGTATATGTAAGGTGTAAAGGTGTGTGTAGGTATGGCGTGTCGAGCGTGTGTGTAGGGTGTGAGCGTGTTGTGGTGTTAAGTGATTGGGCGTGTGTGTAGTGTGGCGTGTAATCAGGTGTGGCGTGTGTGTAGGTGTGGCGTGTAGGTAGTGAAGTGTGGCGTGTGCGGTGTGAAAGCGTGTGTGGGTGTGGTGTGCGTGGTCAAAGTGCGTGGAGTGTGAGTGTAAAGCTTGTGTGTGGGTGTGTGGTGTGTGTGGTGTGAGCGTGTGTGTAGGTGTGGGCGTGTGTGTAGGTGTGTGGGTGTGCGCGTGTGCAGGTGTTGCGTGTGTGTTGGTGTGTGCGTGTGGCGAGGTGTGGCGTGTAGGCGCGTGTGTAGGTGTGGCGTGTGTGGGGGAAATTATAGTGTGTTGTGTGTGGGTGGTTGGGTGTGTGTAGTGGTGTGTGTGTGGGGGGTAGTATGCGCAAGGTAAGCGTGTGAAGTGTGTGGTGTAGGCGTGTAGCGTTGTGTCTGTGGCGTGTGTCGGAGTGTAGCGTGTGGGGGTGTGAAGCGTGTGTTCGTGTAGCATGTGGCGTGTGTGTGGGTGTGGCGTGTGTTGTAGTGTAGGTGTAAATGGGTGTGGTGAGGGGGGTGGGTGGTGTGTGTGAGGTGTGCGATGTGTGTGCGGATGGGTGGCGTGTGTTGGTGGTGTGCGTGTGTGGAGTGTGGGTGTGGCGTGTGTTCGGGTGGTTTGGGGTGTGGCGTGTGAGCGGGTGTGAGGCGGGTGGTGTGGCGTGTGTTGGGGTGGCGTGTGTAGGTGTGGCGTGAGGTGTGGGTGTGGCGTGTGTGTGGAGTGTGGCGTGTGTGGGTGTGAGTGTGTAGCGTGTGTGTGCGGGTGTGGCGTGTGTGGGGGTCGCGTGGCGTGTCTGGGGTGGCGTGTAGCGTGTGTGTAGGTGTGAAGCTTGTGTGGGGGTGTGTAGGTGTGTGTGTGTGAGGCGTGTGTGTAGAGTATTAAAGTGTGTTGTAGGTGTGAGCGATAAAGTGGTGGCGTGTGTGTCAGATGTAAAGTGTGGTGTGTGAAGCATGTGTGTGGGTATAGTGTGTGTTGGTGTAAGCATGTAGCGTGTGTATGAAGGTGTAGCGTGGTGTGAGTGTAAAGTGTGTGTGGGTGGTGTGTTTGGGGTGTGGCGTGCGTGTGGGTGTGCTTGCGTGTGTGTGGGTGTGTGGGTGTGCGGCGGTGTGTGCGGGGTGTGAGCGTGTGGCGTGTGTGTGAGTGTGAGCGTGTGTGTGGAGTGTGGCGTGGCGCAGGTGTGCGGTGTGTAGGTATAAAATGTGTATGTAGGTGTTAGTTGTGGCGGTTGTAGTGTGCGTGTGTGGAGTGTAAAGTGTGTGTGTAGGTGTGTAGTGTGTGTAAATTGTGCGTGTTGTTTTGGTGTGTGTGTGGCGTGTGTGTAGGTGTCTGTGGTGTAGCATGTAGTATGTGTGGTGTGGCGTGTGGCGTTGTGTAGCTGTAAGCGTTAGTGGGTGTGGCGTGTGGGTGTGGCGTGTGTTGAGTGTGAAGCATGTGGCTGTGTGTAGGTGTAGCGTTTGGCGTGAAGTGTAGGTGTAGCGTATGTGTGGGTGTGGCGTGTGGGGTGTGAGCGTGTGGCGTGTGTGCAGGTGTGGCGTGTGTGTGAGTGTTGATGTGTGAGCGTGTGTCTGGGTAGCGTGTAGCGTGTGTGTGGTGTGGCGTGTGTGTTGGGTGTAGGTGTGTGTAGGTATAAGTGTGTGTGTGGTGTAAAGTGTGTGAGCGTGTGTGTGGAGTTATAGTGTTTGTGTAGTGTGGCGAGTGTATGGGCGTGTGTAGGTGTAAAATGTGTATAAGTTGTAAGCGTGTAGCGTGTGTGTGTGCGTGTGTGTGGGTGTAAGCGTGTGTGTGTGGGCGGGTTGTAGAGTGTGGCGTGTGTAGAGTGTGGCGTGTGAATTTGTAGCGTGGTATTGTGTCGTTGGGGTATAAAATGTGTCTGTAGGTGTGTAGCGTGTGTATGGTTTAGTGTGTAGTATGCGTGTATGGGAGTGTAACATGTGTGTAAATTGTTTAGGTGTGGCGGTGTGCGGGGTGGCGTGTGTGTGAGGTATATAATTGTCTGTGGGTGTAGGCGTGTGGCGTGTGTGTAAGTGCGGTGTAGTGTTAAAGTGTGTGTGGTGGGCGGTGGTGGTGTGGCGTGGGCGGGTGTGAGCGGTGTGTGGGTATAAAGTGTATTATAAGGTGTGAGCGTGTCAGTGTGTGTGTAGGTGTAGGTGTGTAAAGTGTGTGGAGTGTAAGCGTGTATATGGATTATAAAGTGTGTGTAAACTTATTTGTAAGTTGAAAATGTGTGTGTAGGTGTAGCGGTTGTAGGTGTGGCGGTGTGGGTGTGGCGTGTGTGAGTTGTGCGTGTGTGTTGGTGTGCGTGTGAGTAGAGTATAAAGTGTGTGTAGTGTGTGTGTGGGTGTATTTGTTTGTAAACGGTGTTTGTGTGTGAAAACATATATCTGGGTGTGTGTGTGGCGGTGTGTGGTGTGGCGTGTAGCGTGGGGGTGTGATGGAACAGTGCGTGTGGTGGGGGTGATGCGGTTTTATGTGGGTGTGTAGGTGATAAGTGTGTGTGGGTGTGAGGCGGGTAAGCAGTGTGTAGGAGTGTGGCGTGTGGGTGTGAAGCGTGTGTGGGAGTGGCGTGTGTGTCGTTGTGTGTGGGTGTGGGTGTGAGCGTGGGTGGCAAGTGTGTATGCGGTGTGGCTGCGTAGTGTAATGTGTGTGTATGTGAGCGTTAAAGTGTGTGTGTGGGGTGTAGCGTGTGTCGGGTGTGGCGTGTGTGTATTATAAAGTGGTGGGAAACATGTGTGTTGGATAAAGTGGGGAAGTGTATGGTATGTAGAGTGTGAGATTTGTGTTGTGTGTGTAAACATATTTGATAAGTCGTAGCGTGTGTGGGGTGTAGCGTGTTTGTGAGGTGTGAACGTGTGTGTGGGTGTGGCGGGTGTGGGGGTGTGGCGTGTGTGGGTGTGGCGTGTGAAAAGCGTGTGTGTAGAGTGTGAAGCATGTGGCGGAGTGTGGCGTGTGGGTGTGAGTGTGGCGTGTGGTCGGGTGTGGCGTGTGTTGCGGTGTGAAGTGTGGCGTGTGTGTGGGTGTGTTGGTGTGAAGCATGTGTGGGGGTGTGGCGTGTGTTTAGGTGGAGGGTGTGTTTGGGTGTGGCGTGTAGCGTGTGGGGAGGTGTGTAGGTGTGGCGTGTTTGTGGGTTGTGGCGTGTGTAGGTGTGAGCGTGTATGCAGGTGTGGCGTGGTAGGGTGGCTGTGTGTAGAGTGTGAAAGACATGTGTGGAGGTGTCGGCGTGTGTTTGGTGTGGCGTTAGGTGTGTGTGGTGTGAAGCATGTGGCGTGTGTACGGTGTGTGTGTGTGGCGTGTGGGTGGAGCGGTGTGTGTAGCGGGTGTGAGCGGTGCACTTTGTTTGTGTAGGTTGTGGCGTGTAAGCGTGTGTGGAGTGTAGCGTGTAGCGTGTGTGTGGAGTGGCGGGTAAGTATGTGAGTGTAGCGTGTGTGTGAGTGTTAAGTGTGTGTGGGTGTGGCGTGTGTGGAGTGTGGCGTGTGCGGAGTGTAGCGTGTGTGGAGTATAAAGTGTATTATAAGGTGTGGCGTGTAAAATGGTGGTGGGTGTGGCGTGTGTGCGTGTGTGTAGGTGTGAGCGTGTTTATGTAGGGTGTGAAACATATTTGTGGGTGTGAAAGCATGTGTGGGTGTGGTGTGGCGTGTGTGTGGGTATAGCGTGTGTGTGGTTGTGGCGTGTGAAAGCATGTGTGGAGTGTGTAGGTGTGAACATGTTAGCATGTGTGTTGTGCGCGTGTGTGTGTGAAACATGTGTGTAGTGTAGAATTGAGTTGCAAACATGCGGTGTGTGGGGTGTGGCGTGTGTGCAGGTGTAGCGTGTGGTGGTAAATGTGTGTGGGGGCGGTGGCGGGTGGGTGTGAAGTGTGTGTTAGATAGTGTGTGTAGGTATGTAGAGTGTATGTGGGTGTGGCGTGTATGGGGTGCGTGTTGCAAGTATGGCGTGTGGCGTGTGAGTGGGTGTGGCGTGTCTGCAGGTGTGCGTGTGGCGTGTGTGGCGTGTGGCGTGTAGGCGTTGTGTGGGAGTGTGGCGTGTAGGTGTAGCGTGTGTAGAGTGTGGCGTGTGTTGGGTGTGGCGTGTGGCGTGTGTGTGGGTGTGGCGTGAACTTTGTGGGTATGGCGTGTGTTGTGGCGTGTGGGCGGATGTGGCGTGTGCGCGGAAGTGGCGTGTGGGTGTTAAGCGTGTGGCGTGTGTCTAGAGTGTAGCGTGTAGCGTGTGTGTAGTGTGGCGTGTGTGGTGTGTAGAGGTGTGTAGGTGTGAAGTGTATGGAGTATAAAATGGTGTGTACGTATAATGTGTAAGCGTGTGTGTAGAGTGTAAAAATGTATGTAGGGTGTAAGCGGTAGGTGGGTAGCGTGTGTAGTGTGAGGTTTGTGTGTAAGGGTGTGGCGTATGTGGGAGTGTAAAAGTGTGTAGCGTGTGTGTAGAGTGTGAAGTGTATTTGTGTAGGGTGTAGCGTGTTTGTAGGTGTAGTGTGTGTGTGTAGCGTGTAGGCGTGTGGTGAGTCTGAGCGTGTAGCGTGTGTGGGTTTAGCGTGTGTGGTGTGAGATGTGGCGGTGTGGAGTGTGTGGGTGGCGGAGGTGGCGTGTTGGATGTAGCGTGTGTGGGTGTAAGCATGTGTGCAGGTGTAGGGTGTGGCGTGTGTGTAGGTGTGGCGGGTGGTGTGGGGGGGGGTGGTGGAAGTGTGTATGGGTGTGGGTGTGCAAGTGTGTGTAGGTGTGGCGTGTGAAGCATGTGTGTGGGTGTGTGTGAAACGTGTGAGCGTGTGTGGTGTGAAGCGTGTAGGTGTGTGTGGAGTGTGAAACTTGTGTGTAAGTGTAAGTGTGTGCGTGGGAGTGTGGTGTACATATCTGTAGAGTGTAAAAAACTTGTGTGTGGTGTGGCGTGTGCGCAGGTGTAACGTGTTTTAGGTGTAAAGTGTATGGGTGTGCAAACTTGTGAAGCTTGTGTGTAGAGTGTGAGCGGTGGTGTAGTGGGTGTGGGGTACGGCGAGCGGTGTGGGTGTAAGTGTGTTATAAGGTGTGGCGTGTGCGTGTGTTGGTGTGCGTGTGTGAAGTTTGGTGAGCGTGTGTGTGGGGTGTAAGTGTGTGAAAACTTAGTGTAGGTGTAGTGTGTGGTAGCGTTGTGTAGGGTGTGGCGTGTGTAGGGAGTTGTTGTGTGTGAGGTTTTGTGTGTAGGTGTAGCGTGTGTGTGTATTGTATGAAAGTGTTTGTGGGCGTGTAAGCGTACTTGTGTAGTGTAGCGTGTTTGTGGTGTAACATGTGTGCGGGGGGTGTGGCGTGTGTGTGGTGTGGGGTGTGTGTTGGCGTGTGCGTGTGTGGTTGAAATGTGGTTTGTGTGGCGTGTGTTGGTGTGGCGTGGCGTGTGTGTAGAGTGTGTAGGGTGTGAACATGTAGCGTGGGGTGGTGTAGCGTGTGGAGTGTGGCGTGTGTGTGGGTAAAGTGTTTGTAGTGTGCGTGTAAACATATGTGTGTAAGTGTAGGCGTGTGTGTAGGTATAGAATGTGTGTAGTAGGTGTGGCGTGTGAGTGGCGTGTGCGTGTAGGCGTGTGTGGGTAAAGTTGTTGTGGGTGTGCGTGTAGCGTGTGTGTGGGTGTGAAGCTTGTGTGTAGGAAGTGGCGTGTGTGCGGTGTGAAGTGTGTGGCGTGTGTGTGGTGTGTAGGCGTTGTGTGGGTGGGAAGCGTGTGTTAGGTGTGGTGCGTGTGTGATGAGTGTGTGGGTGTGGCGTGTTTGTGAGGTGTGCGTGTGTGTGGTGTGGCGTGTGAAACATATGTGTGGATGCGTGTGTGGGTGTGAGCGTGTGTGGGTTGGCGTGTGTGTGGTGTGAACATGTGTGGCGTGTGGGTGGTTTAGGTGTGAGCGTGTAGCGGTGTGAGTGCTGGGGTAAGCATGTGAGCGTGTGGGGTGGTGTGAGCGTGTGTGGGTGTGAAGCGTGTGGGGGCGTGGCGGTGTGGTGTGTCGTGTGTGGTGTGACGCGTGTGGCGTATGTGGAAAGTGTGACTGTGCGAGACGTGTGTGTGGTGTGCGTGTGTGAGTGTGAGCATGTGTGCGGGTGTGGGGCGTGGCGTGTGTGTGGGTGTGGCGTGTGTGGTGTGGCGTGTGAGCGTGTGTGTGAAGTGTAGCGTGTGTGGGTGCGAAGCATGTGTGCGGGTGTGTGGGTGTAGCGTGTGTGGGTATGGCGCGCGTGGGTGTGGCGTGTGCGTGTGGGTGTGGCGTGTGTGTAGGTGTGTAGAGTGGCGTGTATGTGGGTGTGGGTGTGCGTGTGTGTTGTGGGGTAGCGTGTGTGTGGGTAGTGTAGGTGTAACATATGGCGTGTGTGTGGTGTGGCGTGGGCGTGTGTGTGGAGTGTGAGCGTGTGTGTGTGTAGTAGTGTGTTGTGGTGTGGCGTGAAACATGTGTGGGTGTGAAGCGTGTGTGTAGTATAAGGTTGTGCGTAGAGTATGGCGTATGTGTGTGTGGCGTGTGCAGGGTGTGGCGTGTGTGAGTGTAAAAGTGTGTGTGGGGAGTGTGGCGTTAAGCGTTGTGTGGTGTGAAGCTTGTGTGTGAAGTGGCGTGTGTGCGGTGTGAAGTGTGGCTGTGTGTGGGTTGTAGAGTGTAGCGTTTGTGTGGTGGAGCGTGTGTTTAGGTGTGAGCTGTAGTGTGGGTGTGTGTGGTGTGAGCGTGTTTGTGGTGTGAGCGCGTGTGTGGGTGTACGCGTGTGAGCATATGTGTGGGTGTGGCGTGTGTCGCGGTGTGGCGTGTGGGTGTGGCGTGTGTGTAGGTGTGAAGCATGTGGAGGTGTGGCGTGTGTTTGGGTGTGGCGTGAAGCGTGTGTGTGGTGTGAAACATGTGGCGTGTGTGAGCGGTGTGTGGTGTGAGCGTGTGTGTGGTGGCGTGTGTGGGTGTGGCGGGTGTGTGTGTCGTGTGGTGTGGCGTGTGGCGTGTGTGTGGGTGTGACTGTGTGAACGTGTGTGTGGTGTGGCGTGTGTGAGTGAGCATGTGTGCGGGTGTGTGGGTGTGGCGTGTGGTTGGCGTGTGTGGGTGTGAGCGTGTGGGTGTGTGGTGTGAGCGTGTGGGTGTGAGCATGTGTGCGGGTGTGTGGGGTGTGGCGTGTGTGTAGGTGTGGCGTGTGTGTGTGGTGTGGCGTGTGGCGTGTGTGTGGGTGTGGCGTGTGTTGGGGTGTAGGTGTGGCGTGTATGTAGGTGTAGCGTGTAGCGTGTGTGGGTTATGTGGTGGGGCGTGTGGCGTGTGTGAGTTGTAGCGTGTAAGCGTGTGTGTGGGTGTGAGTGTGTGTGTGAAGTGTAAAATGTAGCGTGTGTGGTGTGGCGGTGTGCAGGTGTAGCGTGTGTGTATGTAAATGTGTGTGTGGGGTGAAAACCTGTAGCGTGTAAACTTGTGTGTGGGTGTGGCGGTGTGTGGTGTTAGTGTGTGTGTGGTGTGAGCGTGTGTGTGGTATGGCGTGTGTGCGGGTGTGCGTGTGTGTGGGTATAAAAGTGTGTTATAGGTTGAGCGTTAAAGTGTGTGGTGGCGATGTGACGTGTGGTGTGTGGCGTGTAGCGTGTGGCGTGTGTGGTTGGCGTTTAGCGGTGGTGTGCGTGTGTGGTGTGGCGTGTGTAGCGTGTGTGTGTGTGTGGGTGTGGCGTGGCGCGTGTGGCGTGTGTGGTGTGGCGTGTGTGGCGTGAGCGTGGTGGATGGCGTGTCGGGCGGTGTGGCGTGTGGTTTGGCGTGTGTGGCGTGGAGCATGTGTGTGGTGTGGCGTGTGTGGCGTGTGGCGTGTATGTAGGTGTGAGCAGTGGCGTGTGAGCGGTGTGTGTGGCGTGTGTGCGTGTGTGGTGTAAGTGTGTGTGTGGTGTGAGCGTGTGTGAGCGTGCATTCTTGTATTCACCGTTAGATGGATTCTCAGAGAAAGTGATAGAGCGGAGCAAGGACAAACATAGCAGTGAAAAAAGCAACAGATGCATGAGGAGGAGAGAGAGAGATGAAAAAAATGGAAGAACAGAAAGAAAAGCAATGAGAGAGTGATGACAGGATTAGACAGAGATGGAGTGAGAGAGAAAATGAAGAGATAAAGAGAGGAATGGAGAAGCAACACAGGGATTGATGGAAAGACAGCGAAAAGATGGATGGGGCGAGAAGGATGGGTGAATCCATACATGGATCAGACAGATGTATGAAAGAGAGGTGTATGGAAGCTTTTACAGAACCAGTGAGGAAGCTGCGCACACACACACATTAACTATCTCTGACAAGAATTTACAATCGACGTCATGGGGACTATCTGAAGATCCTACACCTAATAGCCCCTGCCTCAAGTACAAGGGGTGTACAGTGTGTCAAAACAAAAGTACAACACAAATCCCATCACTATATAATAATATTAATCACACAATAAATGTGACAGATCTCTTTAACATTAGGAGTCCACTCGGTTTCCCTCATAATGGAAGTAATGCGGCGCACACACACACACACACACACACACACACACACACCCACACACACACACACACACACACACACACAGGGGTGTTACGCCTTTGGGCAGAAGCTATTCACTGTGACAGCTTTCTTTTTATATGCAAAGGACCAGTAATATGATTCTGATGACCAATAACAGCCCTCGGACAGAAACACGACTGCTGATTTAACAGACCTCTAGCTGATGCCTCTTTTTTTCTCACTGCTACCAATCCAAAACACACACAGTCTGTTTGTGTGTGTAGTGTTGGTTTCAGACAGTGTCTGTGGCTGGCTCCCTTCAGGGCTCACAGATGTTGGAAAGCCATTATCTGAGTCAAATCAAATCAAACCAAATGTATTTATATAGCCCTTCTTACATCAGCTGATATCTCAAAGTGCTGTACAGAAACCCAGCCTAAAACCCCAAACAGCAAGCAATGCAGGTGTAGAAGCACGGTGGCTAGGGAAAACTCCTAGAAAGGCCAAAACCTAGGAAGAAACCTGAGAGGAACCAGGCTATGAGGGGTGTGCCAGTGCTCTTCTGGCTGTGCCGGGTGGAGATTATAACAGCACATGGCCTAGATGTTCAAATGTTCATAAATGACCAGCATTGTCAAATAATAATAATCATAGTAGTTGTCGAGGGTGCAACAAGTCAGTAACACAAGAGTAAGTGTCAGTTGGCTTTTTTCATCGCGATCTTTGAGAGTATCTCTACCGCTCCTGCTGTCTCTAGAGAGTTAAAAACAGCAGGTCTGGGACAGGTAGCACGTCCGGTGAATAGGTCAGGGTTCCAACAGGTCTGGGACAACAGGTCTGGGACAGGTAGCACGTCCGGTGAACAGGTCAGGGTTCCATAGCTGCAGGCAGAACAGTTGGAACTGGAGCAGCAGCATGGCCAGGTGAACTGGGGACAGCAAGGGTCATCAAGCCAGGTAGGTCCTGAGGCATGGTCCTAGGGCTCAGGTCCTCCAGAGAGAGAGAAAGAAAGAAGGAGAAAGAGAATGAGAGAGAGCATATTTAAATTCACACAGGACACGGAAAGACAAGAGAAATACTCAGATGTGACAGACTGACCCTAGCCCCGACACATAAACTACTGCAGCATAAATACTGGAGGCTGAGACAGGAGGGGTCAGGAGACACTGTGGCACCCATCCGATGAAACCCGGACAGGGCCAAACAGGTAGGATATAACCCACCCACTTTGCCAAAGCACAGCCTCCACACCACTGGAGGGATATCTCCAACCACCAACACCATCCCGGGACAAGGCAGAGTATAGCCCACAAAGATCTCTGCCACGGCACAGCCCAAGGAGGGGCATCAACCCAGACAGGAAGACCACGTCAGTGACTCAACCCACTCAAGTGACGCACCCCTCCCAGGGACGGCATGGAAGAACACCAGTAAGCCAGAGTCCATCAGTCTGACCCCCTCTCTCTCTTTCTCACACACAGATGATAAATAGTATTGTTTAACATATAAAGTCACACCAAGGTGAGAAGCTAGGCGTCTGTCCTCCAACCCACACCTCAAGCCCCTCCTTCCCACTAAGAAGCAGTCAGATACCACCCTTATTAAAAGGGGTTCTTCAGCTGTCCCCATAGGAGAACACTTTTGGAACCATTGAGAGAGAGAGAGAGAGAGAGAGAGAGAGAGAGAGAGAGAGAGAGAGCATCGAAGTATATTGGAGAGAACCTGGATGTTTGCTGTTCTCTTTGTAGCACAATCAACACTGTTACTCTCGCTGTGGAATTACTCTGCTTCTTATAAAAGGTAGAAAACAAATAAAGGGAAACATATTTCAGGTCAGGATATCACAACCATTGTCCAGGACTCCAGGGGTTTGCCAATTGTATGGACTTTTGACTAAAACAGATGTTCAGATAGAAGCTCATGCCAAACTGTCGCTATTCACTGCCACATGGTGCTGAACGCCCACATTTCCTACAGGTCTCTCTAACATCCATTTCACCTTCTGAGGGGCTGGAGATGTCAGCAGGCACACACACACACACACACACACACACACACACACACACACACACACACACACACACACACTGCAACACTCCATAACCTCAGGACTAATTCTTGATGTAAAACAAGTAAATTGTCTTGTAGTCTGTTTATGATGCACATCTGTGACCTTTGAAATGAAATCAGAAAACATGAGTTAGATGGGAACAGTGTCTGTGTGTGTGTGTGTTGTGTATGTGGTTCTGTGGTTCTGTGGGTCTGTGTATTGTGTCTGTGTGTGTGTCTGTGTGTCTGTGTGACTGTGTGTACCACACGTTCTCTCGGGCCCCAGAAGGGACTAGAGACACCAAGGTATCTTTCTCTCCATCCATCCCCTCTCTCACTTCCCCATCACTGCAGGGAAGCGAGAGAAGGCATCAGCTGACAGGTAGAGAAAAAATGGTCATTCTCCTCCACTCCTCACTAAGATGGAGGAGTTTTCCTCCTCAGTCTTTTCTAAATGAGAGACTACACATTCCCAGTGAGAGACTGCAAAGGTAGGATATTTAAGGGATGGATAGAGTGCAGATGGTGGGATGTTTAAGGAATGGATAGAGTGCACATGGTAGAATGTTTAGGGATGGATAGAGTGCAGATGGTAGGATGTTTAAGGGATGGATAGAGTGCAGATGGTAGAATATTTAGGGGATAGATAGAGTGCAGATGGTAGAATATTTAAGGGATGGTAGAGTGCAGATGGTAGGATGTTTAAGGGATGAGAGAGTGCAGATGGTAGGATGTTTAAGGGATGGAGAGAGTGTAGACGGTAGGATGTTTAAGGGATGGAGAGAGTGCAGAGCGATAGGATGTTTAAGGGATGGAGAGAGTGCAGACGGTAAGATGTTTAAAGGATGGAGAATGCAGATTGTAGGATGTTTAAGGATGGATAGAGTGCAGATAGTAGAATATTTAAGGGATGGAGAGTGCAGACGATAGGATGTTTAAGGGATGGAGAGATTGCAGACGGTAGGATGTTTAAGGGATGGAGAAGTACAGAGCGGTAGGATGTTTAAAGGATGGAGAGAGTGAAGCGGTAGATGTTTAAGGGATGGAGAAAGTGGGATCATCAGAGATCATCAACTAGATTCAACTGCAGGATTTATTTTTTGAGCGTAATGGTTAGGGGCCCAGAACATAATTACAAATAATTTGTAGACTGCAAAATAAAAATAACTTTTACAGTCTTTTATGTTCAACAATAAATAATTAAATAAAAACTTGTGGGCGCGGGCCACCAGTAAGGGAATTAGATGTATGATGTCTAAGGGATGGAGAAAGTGGAGATGGTAGAATATCTAGGGATGGGGAAGGTACCTAGCTTCTTAGGGCTATGTGGGACGCTAGCGTGCCACCGTGGTCACCCTATCAACAGCAGGTGCATTTCAAGAGCGGCAAATTTGAAACCAAATAAATGTCAAAATTCTAATTTTTCAAACATACAACTATCTTACACCCTTTGAAAGATAAACATCTCTAATCTAACCACGTTGTCCGATTTCAAAAAGGTTTTCGGCGAAAGCATAAAGTTAGATTATGTTAGGAGAGTACATTGACAATAGCTGTGTGTAATGTTTTGTCAATTCAAAGACAGGCGTCACCAAAACCATAAAACCAGCTAAAATGATGCACTAACACTTAACAATCTCCATCAGATGACACTCCTAGGACATTATGTTAGACAATAAATGCATTTAGTTCTATCAAGTTCATATTTATATCCAAAAACAGCGTTTTACTATGGCGTTGATGTTCAGGAAATCGTTTCCCTCCAATAACCAGCAGTCAAGTCAGCACCACAAATTAAATAATTAAAATTAGAAAACATTGGTAAAATATTATATTGTCATTTAAAGAATTATAGATTTACATCTCTTGAAACGCAATCAACTTGCCAGATTTAAAAATAACCTTACTGGGAAATCACACTTTGCAATAATCTGAGCACTCAGCCCAGAAAATGCATTGCTATACAGACAAACGGCCATGTTGGAGAGATCTAAAATCGAAAATACTATGTAAATAATCCATTACCTTTGATTCTCTTCATCAGATGTCACTTCCAGGAATCCCAGGTCCATAACGAATGTAGTTTTGTTCAAAAAAAGCTCATCATTTATCTCAAAAAGCTCCGTGTTGTTAGCACATGATCTAAGCTAGCCGGACTTTCTCATGAACGAGGGGGGAAAAATATATTTACGTTCGTTCAAACATGTCAAGCGTTGTATAGCATAAATCATTAGTGCCTTTTTTAACCAGAACATGAATAATATTCAAGGTGGACGAATGCATTCTCTTTTATAACGTATTGGAACGAGGTACCCAACATGAACTCGCGCCAGAGTCTAATCGGCCATCACCGTTCAAGGCTCTTGTTCGGTCAGATCTCACAGTAAAAGACTCAAAACACTTTGTAAAGGCTGGTGACATCTAGTGGAAGCAATAGGAAGTGCCCAAACATTAATCAACCCATGTGTGTTTCAATGGCATAGGCTTAAAGGTAATTCAACACATCAGGTATCCACTTCTGTCAGAAAATGTCTCAGGGTTTTGCCTGCCAAATGAGTTCTGTTATACTCACAGACACCATTCAAACAGTTTTAGAAACTTTAGGGTGTTTTCTATACATATATAATAAGTATATGCATATTCTAGTTACTGGGTAGGATTAGTAACCAGATTAAACGGGTACGTTTTTTATCCAGCCGTGAAAATACTGCCCCCTAGCCCCAACAGGCTAGACAACCCCAGCTGTGTATCTGTAGACTGTAGCTGGAACCAGACTGATGAGAAGGCTTGGATGTTGTACTACTCTGTCATATAGCTTCAGCATCAATAACAGTTGTGCAAAATTGGATGAAGTTGCATGGGGGAAAGGGGAGGAGTTTACATGTGCTTTGTGTGTGTTTGTGCGGTGTGTGTGTGCCTTAGGTGAAGAGAGCTGAGTGATGGGTGGTTCTAGAGGGCAGGTGTGATTGGTAAGGCCATTTGAGTGACAGGTGGATTGGCCATTTAAAACTGCCTCAAGGACAGATAATCTGACAAGTAGTCTGTTAGCTTCAGTCTATGACCACCTATCCCCTGTATATAGCCTCCACATTGACTCTGTACCAGAACCCACTGTATATAGCCCCACTATTGTTTTTACTGCTGCTCTTTAATTATTTGTTATTCTTATCTCTTACTTTTTTGTTGTTGTATTTTCTGAAAACTGCATTGTAGGTTAAGGGCTTGTAAGTAAGCATTTCACTGTAAGGTCTACACCTGTTGTATTCGGTGCATGTGACAAATAACATTTGATTTGATTCAGTCAGTGTTGCAAACACTCTCATGGGATAAAGCAGCAGTCACAACCCTGATGAGAGAGGTTCACACTGCTGCCAATATGCATATAATGCATTTATAAAGTGTTATGAACAGTTTTGAAGGCTTATTGCACTATGGGGGATATAAGACTACTAATCAGTTTATTAGATGCCTTACACACAGGTGGTCCACACAAAAATGTCACTGAAAGATTTAATGACCTCAGCACTTATGTTATGGTGCTGTGATTCATAGCATCGTAAAGAAAATACTGTTTCAGCTAAATGAAGACTTCATATGGAGCTTTGAAATATGGAAGTCTTCAAGTCATAAATCACCTGGTCTAAATTATCTGAGGAAAACTGTTGCCTCTTTCGATTCCTCTCTCTCTCTTTCTCCTCTCTTTCTCCTCTCTCTCTTTCTCCTCTCTCTCTTTCCTCTCTCTCTTTCTCCTCTCTCTCTTTCTAGCTCTGTCACGTTCCCTCTCGTCAACTCTTTCTCCTCTCTCTCTTTCTCCTCTCTCTTTCTTGCTCTGTCACGTTCCTCCCGTCCAACTCTTTCTCCTCTCTCTGCATTCCTTTTTTAACTCTCTTTCTCTCACCATCTCGTAATGTCTCTCTTTGCTCCTCCAACCTCTAACCATTATTCACACAGCCACAGCAGCCATTAGTCTTCTACCACAATAACTTGTTTGTACCCGTCTCTGTCCATGTGTAGCTTGTGTGTCTATGGAGTGAGTGGTGATAAGAGCTGAGACATTACTGAACGTGTGTTCAGATCTCACACACACACGTCCCCTAATATTTCACGTGAGGTAGAAAGCAGGGCATACATCACTCTGACAGAGGAAGAATAGATAGAGTGGTCCCTCTCTTATCTCCAACCCCACAGTCACTGTCAGAGATGTATAATTGTCTCTCCTCTCTCTCCTTCTCTCACTCTGGGCTGAACGTATCTCTACTCACACAGTTTCAACAGAAAGACGTCAGAACAGCATATGTAAGGCGTTTAGGGTTGGAGGAAAAAAAAAAAAACGATTTCCATATGCAATGTCAGCCTGAGGAGAGAGAGAAAGGGGGATGGGAGGGGAGAGAGAGAGAGAGAGAGAAAGAAGGAAGGGGGACACAGGGATAGAGGCGACAGAGAGATAGGAAATAGACACATACACACTGAGAAAAGGAGAGCAAGCCAGAAAGCCAGTTGTTCTTGTCATACTACTGATCTCATATCTTCTTCTCTCCTCCACTGCAGTACCTAGGAGAGGAAAGGTTTACTTTTCTTCTCCATTTATACTCAGCCCCAGCTCTGTGTCTGTATGTGTGTCTGTGTGTGTTGTGTGTGTGTGTGTGTGTGTGTGCGTGTGCTGTGTGCGTGTGCGTGCGTGCATGCGTGCGTGCGTGTGTGTGTGTGTTAATGGCTTAATAATGTCCCCTGATAAACAACCAGCTCTAAACTTCCCGGCCATCATACTCAATAAGGGAAATGACTCCCTAATGAAGACAGATACGAAACACACACACACACACACACACACACACACACACACACACACACACACACACACACACACACACACACACACACACACACACACACCACCACCATATTGGAATGATTTATGTCTAGTCTGTGGGATTGCTTATACTGACCTGAAAATAGTGGGCTGGACCAATGATAATGTTCCTAACGCTTGCTACCTGAAGTGGCCGCATCATAAGCCAGTATCTGTCATTATGTTAAACTGCTGTACATTGGTTGAGCATGGCTCATTGCTCAGGTCACTGGAAAAGAACAATAGTTTTCTCTTGACCTCTTCCCTTTCCCTACTTTTTATAACATAAACAGGTAGAGAGAGATAGGAAGGGAGAGAAAAAGGAATAAAGAGGATGAGAAATAAGGTATGGATAAAGGGCCATATCAAAAAAAATCTTATTCGATTCTTCTTCTTCTTTGATTTTGCACTTGCCAAAGACTCCTCTCTGTCTCCTTCCCTATTCACCTATGGTGTCTCCACCTCTCTCTCTCTCTCTCTCTCTCTCTCTCTTCTCTCTCTTCTCTCCTTGCCTCTCACAAACACACATGAACACTGACTGCCCCAACTGTTCTGTAACATACAGGTCTATGAAGGACACACTGTATCTCTCACTCCCCCAACCTGTTCAGCGAGACGTAGGTTACCTGAAGAACAACATATTCACACCTTACACACACATCCCTCGAGGTGGGTGGTGTGAAAACACGACCAGGACACTGATATGCATTCTCTGCTTGTCTGTTGCAGAGTTTGTCTTGTTTTGTCAAGCCAACCAGCATTTTTTTGTCTCAGTGCCTGTTTTTCTCAGCCTCCTGGTTCAGACCCTTGCCTGTCCCATCTCTGAGCCTGCCTGCCTGACCACTCTGCCCTGACCCTGAGCCTGCCTGCCTGCCGTCCTGTACCTTTACCCCACCTCTGGATTACAGGCCTCTGCCTGACCGCGCCTGAGCCTGCCTGCCGTCCTGTACCTTTACCCACCTCTGGATTACCGGCCTCTGCCTGACCCGCCCCTGAGCCTGCCTGCCGTCCTGTACCTTTCCCCACCACTCTGGTTTTGACCCTACCTGCCTTGACCTGTCGTTTGCCTGCCCTGTTGCCGTAATAAACATTGTTACTCCGACACAGTCTGCATCTGGGTCTTGCCTTCAACCTGATATAGATGTGTTAAATTGCTTAGATCATAAAAAACATTGAGCTACCTTTGTTAATAGATCTTTCCAAGGCTTTGACACTGTTGACCATTACATTCTTGTTCAAAGGCTGACTGAAATATTCCTAGATTGGGCTTTTTGCAAGTGGTTTGAGAATAATCTGTCAGACAGGACACAATGTGCAATTTCTATATACATATTTTTATAGCTTACAGCACCTGGTATTCTCAGGTGGTCTCCGTCAAGTGCAACCAGCCCAACCCTGCTTAGCTACCAAGATCAGGTGAGATCAGGTGTGTTCTGGGTAGTACGGGCCACAAGCATTTCTTTTTTACCCCATTTTCTCCCAGAATTAAGATCTTGGCTCATCGCTGTAACTCCCCAACGGGCTCGGGAGAGGTGAAAGGTCGAAATCATCGTCCTCGAAACATGACCCGCCTGCCCGTGCTACTCTTATCACACTGCTCGATTAACCCGGAAGTCTGCAGCACCAATGTGTAGAAGGAAACACGGTTCGACTGACAACCAAAATCAGCTTTCAGGTGCCCGGCCTGGCCCTCCACCAAACTAAATAAATCCGCTTTAGTTTTAAAGCATCTCATTACTGGAACCACCAACAAAATACATTACAATTGTGTCTTCTGGTGCCACTCAGCCAATGTAAAATATTGATTGGGGACCTTCTTATTGAGGAATGTAATTAGTTTTCTTGAATATTTATTTTCCTTCCGTTTTTGTATTGGATTAGATTTTAGATTGTCTTATGAAATTGTTTATGCAGGGATTCCCTTGTGAAAGAGACCCTGATCTCAATGTTCTCTCTGCTTAAAGAAAGGTAAAATAAAAATATAAAAGAATAATACGGATGGCAATTTGGAATTTATGCTCCATTTTCTCTTTTATTTCTCAACGTTTGCAAGATCAGTTAGCTCTGCCTCCCTCTCACACAATCTTTACCTGCTCTCTCTCTCGCGCTCTCTTGCTCTCTCTCCTCTCTCTCTCTATCGACTCTCTCATTCTCTCTCTCGCTCTCTCTTGCTCTCTCTCCTCTCTGTCTTTCTCTCGCTCATACCCTTTCTCCCTCCAATAGTACCCAATAATTTGACAGATGCAGCAGCCACTGGTTTCTATGGCAACCATAATGGGCAGGTTTTTCATTTCTCTTTGACACCTCAAACACACACACACACACACACACACACACACACACCGTTGTGTGTTATGCTTGACTGACTCAGGGAGCAAGAAGATGCGTATATTCCAACCATAAATCGCCTCTGCTCATGCTTTGGGAAGTTGGGTCGCTGTAAGTCGGTTTCAGGACACGTATTGCTACAAGTTATTGATTGTGAATGTTCAGGAGAGTGCATTACTTGCTGTTGGACGGAGAAACAAAAACAATGGAGGCCACTGTGATACTCGGTCCCATTACAAATCCAGCCTAAGAAGAGATTGTTAATGTTGAGGAGAATACCTACTGCACGCTTCCCTCAGGAAAACTAAGACTATGTCTACACACACAGCTCTCCACACAAAACTCATGAACATACTTACAAAACAACACAGGGTTTAGTAACAGACCAGAAGAGATTGAACTAGCACTGCCCCCTCAGGCCACACAGAAGAATACCAGAGATATATTCACCAGGGATGTCTGTTGACTTGGGTGATAGGCGCCTAGAAGTCCCTGGGATATCTGTGTATCCTACCTCAATTACAACATCACATCAAATCTAGGATGCACAATGGTCAGGGAGGACCAGTGGTGCTTGCCTGCAGCTGTGGCGTACTGTCCGCTCAACACACATATGCGCATGCATGCAAGCAGGCACGTGCGCTGCTGCCAGCATCTCGCGGTCTCACGTAAAGTGAGGCGTTCATCGTTCAAAACATCAAATTTGTTAAAGTGTTTAAGGTTAAGTTGAGGCATACACACACACACACACACACACACACACACACACACACACACACACACACACACACACACACACACATAAACATCCAATAATCTATCCAAACAGGCAGTTCTATACTGCCGAAAGCTATCCATATTACAGTTTTTTACAATCACTTTGGCACTGATTTCGGAACCTTGATGTCATTTTTCAAAACTCTAGACACACAACTCACAACCGAGGATCAAAATGCACATTTTTCAAAACTCAACACTTTTTTTCCAATTGCTTGATACAATACACATAAAGCTCAGATCATTTGTTCATTGAACTAAAATCATCTGGTTTAAAATGACAACTTAACATCAAAGTATTACCATTTCAAAGTGCAATTAACATTACATCTGAGATGACTGTCTATTCATTTCATTACAATGATCTAACTATCAATTGGTACAACTGCTCAAAATGATGAGTAACTGTTGCATTACTCTTAATGCATCATTTATGGAAACTTACAAACAATATTCCAGATCATGAACATGTCGGGATAATGAGATCATTCACACCAATTACCATGGAACATCAACCAAATGGGACTACATTATCTATGGATGTAATATTTCATCATCATTCTTTATCAGACAATGTTTCTATGGTCCCATGTACCACTTTTTCCAGACCATGTTTTCAGATTTGACATTACTGACACTCACAGCCACTTTATTAGGTACACCTATCTAGTACTGGTAGGACCCCCTTTTGACTCCACAACAGCCTGAATTATTCATGGTGTGATGCGTTAAGAGATGCCCTTCTGCACACCACTGTTTTAACAGCTGTTATTTGAGCATTTGTGGCCTTTCTGTTAGCTTGAACGAGTCTGGACATTCTCCTCTGACCTCTCTCATTAACAAGGTGTTTTTGCCCGCAGAAATGCCGCTCACTGAATGTGTTTTGTTTATCGCACCATTCTCTGTAAACTCTAGAGACTGTAGTGCGTAAAAAAATCCCCAGGAGGGCAGCTGTTTCTGAGATGCTGGAATCACCATGTGTGGCATCAACAATCATACCACGGTCAAAGTTGCTTAGATTATTCATCTTGCCTGTTGTAATGTTTGGTGGAACAACATCTTAAAGCTCTCTACTCTATATACTCTATATATTGACTTGCAGGCAGCCACATGATTCGCTGTTATGTAACCCTCCTTGATGAGCTAAGTCAGGTCTGTGGAGCTGATGGCGTGACCTATGTCATTGTGTGGGATAATGTCAGGTTCCACCATGCTCAAATGGTGCAAGCATGGTTTCAAGCCCATCCACAATTTACCACCCTGTACTTACCCCCATACTCTCCTTTCCTTAACCTGATTGAAGAATTTTTCTCCACATGGAGGTGGAAGGTATATGATAGGCGCCCTCACAGACAAGCCACCCTTCTCCAGGCTATGGATGACGCATGCAATGACATCATGGCAGACCAGTGTCAGCCTGGATTCACCATGCAATGACATCCGCACCAGTGTCGCCTGGATTCACCAGCAATGACAACACAGCAGACCAGTGTCAGCCTGGATTCACCATGCAATGACAAACAGCAGACCAGTGTCAGCCTGGATTCACCATGCAATGACAACACAGCAGACCAGTGTCAGCCTGGATTCACCATGCAATAACAACACAGCAGACCAGTGTCAGCCTGGATTCACCATGCAATGACAACACAGCAGACCAGTGTCAGCCTGGATTCACCATGCATGAAAAACACGGCAGACCAGTGTCAGCCTGGATTCACCATGCAATAACAACACAGCAGACCAGTGTCAGCCTGGATTCACCATGCAATGACAACACAGCAGACCAGTGTCAAGCCTGGATTCACCATGCAATATGACAACCACAGCAGACCAGTGTCAGCCTGGATTCACCATGCAATGACAACACAGCAGACCAGTGTCAGGCCTGGATTCACCATGCAATGACAACACGGCAGACCAGTGTCAGGCCTGGATTCACCATGCAATAACAACACAGCAGACCAGTGTCAGGCCTGGATTCACCATGCAATGACAACACAGCAGACCAGTGTCAGCCTGGATTCACCATGCCCAAAGATTATTCCCCAGATGTTTGGCTAATGAAAACATCCATTGTGATGTGGATGAGAACCTGTGGCCAAATCCACAAGACAGGGTTGATGGAAATATAGAAGCACAGAAATCAATTCTTTGTTCTGGTTCTTACAGTAAGCAGGTGAGGAACACTGCAGTTGACGTTTTACTGTAGTTGTTTTTTTTTTTGTAGCTAATTATTTTTGCTTTGATTCAAACATTTTACATTTACATTTTAGTCATTTAGCAGGCGGCTCTTATCCAGAGCGACTTACAGTAGTGAATGCATACATCTCATTTCATGCATTTTCAATTTTTATTTTTTGTACTGGCCCCCGTGGGAATCGAACCCACAATCCTGGCGTTGCACACACCATGCTGGCGTTGCAAACACCATGCTCTACCAACTCGAGACACAAAGAAACCTATGTTGTGATTTTATTGTATTTCATCAATACATTTCATATCTTGTTCAATAATTCCACTGTGGCTGTAATATTCTCTCTACTAGTCCTTTTACAGTGATGTATTTACGTGTAGTACCATAATGAAACATATATCACATATGTTGTACTACAATATTTAATGATTGTACGAACAACTACACAGTGAAACTATCGGTATCTTGTGTGTGGGTGATCTAAACTAATGTTTCTATGGTATTTCATGATAAATGAGTTATTTGAACCTACGATTCTGCAAGTGCAAGGTTTCTTTAAAGATATGAAGGCACAATGCAATGTTTTGAACATGACCGTTTGAGTTTTGTGTCTAGAGTTTTGAAAAATGACCACAAGGTTCTGAAATTAGTGCCGAAGTGATTGTTAAAACTGTATGTCATCGTCGTGGTTGTCAAGCCCTTCAGCTGATGAGATTCCATGTACGCGTGACACAAGGAACTACCAATCAGATGTGTCCTTGTAAGAGCACTCACTCACTGCATGGCAGTGTAGCTACAGTTTCTCAAATAAGGAAGTGTAATATATTGTATGACATATGTTGTAACTTACAAAGTGTAGTTGAACGCCTTCTACTGCTGACCATGTTTTAATTCAACTAGGTACCCTCCCCCACACAGAAACAGTTCTACTAGACATACATGTACACCACAGGAGGCTGTCGAGGACGGCTCATAATAATGGCTGTAATGGAGTAAATGGAATGGTATAAACACATAAACCATGTGTTTGATGTGTTTGATACCATTTCCATTGACATGTTCAGCATTACAATGAGCCCGCCTCTCAATTAAGGTGCAACCAGCCGCCTGTGGCATACACTGGCTCCTGACACACAAACTGCCACTCAACAGAATGAGAGGCACATTATACAGTAGGACAGGATGTGTGGTGAACAGAATGTGCAGGACTGAGACTAACGAAGAGAGACAGGCCCAGAGACGTTATATGACTCTTAAACTACCCTGCATTCTAATACACACACAGGCACAAATGTGTTCATCAGTGTTTCCACCCGATCTTCATCTAAACCACATTAACCAGGACATTCTGAAATGTTCATGATCATAATAATTTTCAGGTTAGGGAACATAACTTTCCTGATAACCACCAGACTGTTCTGTTTCCTCCTGTCTCCTCCAACACCAACAGTGATTTCTGTAAACCCATGATCTGCAAGCACACACACACACGCACACATACACTCACACACACCCCTGCGCAAGCACAAACTCCATTCACGCCCACCTAGAGCGGTTCTGTCAGTGCCCTGAGGTTGGTTCAACAAGCTCATTCAGGTTCTCCAGATGCCACATTTCAAAGTGTTTTGCTGCTCCTGCTGCTCCTGTATCCATCTATTTCTCCAAAAGTAAAATGTCAAAGTTAAAGGTTAAGTTAAGCTCTCATTCTGAATGGTTAAGATAAGAGTTAAGGTTTGGGATAGGGTTAGAATGGTTAAGGTAAGGGTTAAGGTTTGGGATAGGGTTGTGAATGGTTAAGACAATGGTTAAGGTTTGGGATAGGGTTATGAATGGTTAAGATAAGGGTTAAGTTTGGGATAGGGTTATGAATGGTTAAGATAAGGGTTAAGGTTTGCTATTGGATTAAAATGTAAAATAAAATCAAAGATTCAAGTTCTGATTAAGAGTCACTCAGGACATGGATAGACATCAATCTTGAATGACCTGGTTGAGGGATTATCTTCTCTCTCTAACATAACACACACACACACACACACAAACAACACACACACACACACACACACACACACACACACACACACACACACACACACACACACACACACATGTGCGTCTGGTTGGGCTGATAAGTGAGGAATTTTCCTCTTCCCCAGGAAGCGACTGAATAAGCAAACAGGATGGAGAAGTGGAGCGAGGATGGAGGGAGGAGAGGAAGAAGAAAAGAGTAGTAGAGGAGGAAAAGAGGGAGCGGATGAAAGGCTGATTGAGTTGAGAGGGTCTCCTGTCATCATCATTACTGTAAGAGTATGGACTTTTGTGTTGTGTGTGTTCTTGTGCATCAGAGTGATACTCGATATTCACCACCCCTGTAAAAACACCTGACTGTGTGTCTACATGCGGTTTATTGATTGGCTGTCTTCTTTGTAGAAGCTGCCTGGCAGCAACAGACACAGCCAGCTAACCATGCGTTTCATTGTCTTCAACACATCTGGATTTTCTCACTAGGTAAACGTATTATTGGCTAAGAAAAACCCACCCACATAACTGCTCGTTCAATACAGATCCATCAGTCTGTGTAGTCCTCTATATGTCCTTCAGAACAGACAGAGGTCATCACTGACAACGCAAGTGACAGTGTGTGTGTGTGTGTGTGTGTGTGTGTGTGTGTGTGTGTGTGTGTGTGTGTGTGTGTGTGTGGTGTGTCACAATCCTACACAATGACGTCTACAAAAACCCACCAGTGCTGGGAGTTCCTGTTAAGACCTGCTCCATGGGGTTGTAGTTCTGAATGCCTGAAGGGAAAACGTGTCTAAATACTGCAGGCAGAAGCACGTGGAGATGTGTGGCTGGAACTGCTGTCGCAAACAAGACAATTGCAATGGTTTGCATGCGTCAGGACAAGTTGATAGGGCAGTGCGTGTATGTGTGTGTGTGTGTTAGAGTGTGTGTTAGAGTGTGTGTGTGTGTGTGTGAGAGAGAGTGTGTGTGTGTGTGTGAGAGAGTGTGTTTGCGTGTGTGTGTGTGTGTGTGTGTGTGTGGTGTGTGTGTGTGAAAGAGTGTGTGGTGTGTGTGTGTGTGTGGGGAGTGTGTGTGTGTGTGTCTGTCTGTGCGCATGTGGGTGTGAGAGAGAGCGGAGTGTATGTGTGTGCTGTGTGTGTGTGTGTCATTCAAATGTTCTCTGTCGTTCTACTACTGTCATGACACTAAGGGCGAGAGAAATGCAGACACAGGAGGCAGATAGTTGGAGTTTAAGATGTTTAATATATCCAAAGGGAATAGGCAAGAGAATGGTCATGGACAGTCAAAGTCATAACCAGATCAGAGTCCAGGAGGTACGAGTGGCAGGCACGGCTCGAGGTCCGGGCAGGCAGAATGGTCAGGCAGGCGGAGTGCATGGAACAGGCAAGGGTCAAAACCAGGAGGGACTAGAAAAAGGGAGAAAAGGCAAAGCAGGAAATGGGAAAAACACTGGTAGGCTAGGACATACAAGGACGAACTGGCAAAGAGAGACAGGGCACAGGGATAAATACACTGGGAAAAAACTTGACATCTGGAAGGGGGGTGGAGACAATAACGAAGGACAGGTGAAACAGATCAGGGTGTGACAACGTTACAATGCCCCATATTGATTGGCTGGAGTGCTTGCTGTGTGTACGTCACCTGACACTCTCTTTGATTGACAGCTGGATGCTGACCTCAACACACAGCTCTAATGTATGTATTTACACATATCTGCATATACCTAATGTACTATATACATTCATCTTTGATTTTAAACAGCTAAGATTCATTCACTGTAATTTCAAAACTATAAGTTTTGTTCTGTTCATTCTTTTGAATAAAGGGATCGAACATAATATTGCTCGTTCTATGTCTGTCGTACAGTGGGATATAAGTGACTACTGGTACAAGTATGCAACAAATGTGTAACTACATTAATATTACCATCGTTATTACATTATTAAAGCAATAGCTAACCTCAAACCTATGCGCTGTAATACATCCTGTCATAGATCATTTAATTTCACTTCAGTAGAAAACAAACTGCATTTGTCTGTTTATTATTTAGCCATAACCTCAAGATAGTGATATTCTTTAGGCAGAGAGTAGACATAGACAGTATACAATCATTATATGCCTGCTATCACACATAAAGAGAGAGGAGATGGGGAGATAGGGAGAGATAGGGAGAGAGATAGGGAGATAGAGAGAGAGAGAGAGAGGGAGAGAGAGGGAGAGAGAGAGAGAGAGAGAGAGAGAAGGGAGAAAAGATAGGGAGAGAGAGAGGGAGAGTAGGGAGAAAAAAGAGCAAGAGAGAGAGCAAGCGAGAGAGCGAAGATAGAGACAGAGAGAGAGAGGAAAAGAGAGAGAGAGAGCAAGAGAGAGCAAGCGAGAGCGAGAGTGAGAGAAAGAGATAGAGAGAGCAAGAGAGCCAAGCAAGAGGAGCGAGAGATAGAGAGAGAGCGAGAGACAGAGAGAGAGAAAGGAGAGAGAGCAAGCGAGAGAGCGAACGAGAGAAAGCGGAGACAGAGAGAGAGAGAGAGAGAGAGAGAGAGAGAGCGCGAGAGAGGAGAGGAGAGAGAGAGAGAGAGAGAGAGAGGAGAGAGAGAGAGAGAGGAGAGAGAGAGACTCAGGGATAAATTGCAGAGATGAATGGATGAGTCAATTAAACTAAACACCATCAGTCTATAGGAAGAGCAGTTTCTCTGCATAAACACACACTGACCTAATGGGTCACACACACACACACACACACACACACACACACACACAGCACACACACACACACACACACACACACACACACACACACACACACACACACACACACACAAAAGTCAAATAGTGTGTGTTTAGTATATACAGTATTGTTTTTACTAAAAAGGATTCAAATCCCACAGATGGACCATTTAATTTTAAAAACAGGTGCAACCTTCCTCATTGACTACCTGGAAGACCAAGGCCTACTCAGACAAACCAGCTGACAGGACACAACTGTTCTCTATTCTTCTGAATAGCCATGAAAAGACTGGAAGATTCAGCGCGAAAAAAGAAAGGATTTTATTGTAGAAGTGCTGAGGAGCAGGATAGAGGCTATCCTGACCTCACAACACAACAACAGATGTTCTGACCAACACCAGAGAGAAAAGCAGATGCCACACAGACTTCCTGGACTCCAGGGTGATGCCACGGCTAGCGGGGCGACTATCGTGAACCTCCAAACAGTTTGTGCCATTAGAAGAAACATTTAATTAACATAAATGCAAATTCTATCAGGTGTCACATAAACCATTAACATCCTTTTTTACATGTCTGTTGTAAGTCATTACGATGGACTGGTTTTGTATAACGTGCAATTTGCACGGAAGCATGATGCGGGTTGGGAAAAAACACAGGCCACTGCTCTTCAGGCCAATCTGATTGTTTGTTAATCTCACGTGATGTCCCCATTCTCTGAACACGTGTGCGTAAGGGCATGTAAATAGCGCCCGGATACACTATCAACAGACACACACTAATAACAGACACACCAACAACAGACACACACTAATAACAGACACACACAAACAACATGCACACACGCTGGTGGCAGACCTGCACAGGTGGCGGACACACACTGAAGCAGACACACCTAAAACAACGTGCACACACTGTGCTGGGCTGCCCAGATATGATTACACACCTGCTGAGACACACACAAACAACATGCACACAACTAACAGAACACACAAACAACAGGACACACACTACAATAACAGACACACACCAACAACATTGCCAGCACTAATAACAGACACACACCAACAACAGACACACACCAACAACAGACACACACAAACAACAGACACACATTAATAACAGACACACACCAACAACATCACCGACTAATAACAGACAAACACCAACAACAGACACACACCAACAACATGCACACACAAACAACAGACACACATAATAACACTCAAACACAAACAACATGCACACACTAATAACAGACACGCAACCAACAACAGACACACAACATCGAACAGACACACCAACAACAGACACACACTATTAACATAAACCTGGGCTCTTGTGCACCACCACTGTGGACCTGCACCAACAATGGACCACTGCACTGATGTGGTTACTGCACTAGCTGACCTTGCAGTGACAACATGCACGATTAACATGCACGGTGGCTGGCATGCACGATGGCTGCTCGCCCACCGTGGCTGCTGGCTGCACAGTGGCTGCTGTGCACATGTGGCTGTGACACACAGTGGCTCGGCGCCACAGTGGCTCAACATGCCTGATGCTCTTTGCTCCACCACAGCTAACTCTTTCTCCACCTGTCTTCTGCTCCCCTGTCTTTCCATGCACAATGCTCTACCTGTGGGCCACCACCTGGCATCTACCACCATGAGACCTGCACTGACAACAGCCCACACACTGACATGGTTTGCCTGGCAGCATGTGCAGTCTGGACACACACGATGACATGTACATGGACACACACTGACCAACATGTGTCACATGCAGACACACTGACAACAGCCATATGTCTCTGAGACACACACTGACAACATATGCAGCCACAGACACACACTAATAACATACCACCACATCCTGAACCACCTGACAACAACTCTCTGCAACCACGAGACACACACTGTGTGAGACACCTGACAACATGTCTCCCAGTACGGACACACACGTGGCAGCCATGCAGCCTGGACTGCGGGCAGCAGCTATGCATGCGGACACACTGGCGGCATGCTGCTGCCTACAGACCTGCCGCGACAGACACCACACTAACAGCATGCTCCCAGCCCTGGACACACACTGACAGCATGCCCATGCAGACACACACTGACAACATGCTACGCCTGAACCTCACTGACAACATTTATACAGCCTGAACCTCACTGACAACATATATGTCTATCCTGAACCACCACTGACAACATATATACAACCACAGACCTACACTGACAACATATATACAGCCACAGACACACACCTAACAACATACGACAGACCCACACACTGACAACATATATACATACAGACACACACTGACAACAGACACACACCTAACAACATTTATGCATACAGACACTCACTGACAACATATGCACAGCCACAGACACTCACTGACAACATTTATACAGTCTGAACACTCACTGACAACATATACATACAGACACACACTGACAAAAAACAGACACCTCTTCAACATCTACCTGTCTGAACCTAACAAGCAGGTCACTGACAACATATGCAGCCTGAACACACACTGACAACAGACACACACTAACAACATATATACATCACAGACCACCACACCTAACAACATGCCCATACAGACACACACTGACAACATATACATACAGACCACACACTAACAGCAGATACCACGCGACAAGCATGTATGCATACAGACCACCACTGACCCAACGCTGCTGCCACAGCCTGAACCACACACCTGGCAACATATACAGCCTGAACCACCACACTGACAACAGACCACCACCTTCTTTCAACATATGCCTGCCTGAGACCACACGACAACGCTATACAGCCACAGACCTGCCAGCAGCAGATGCCACACTGACTGGCATGTGCAGTCGAGACCACACACTGACCAGGCGCAGACACCACACCTGGCTCAGCATATGTGCAGCTACGGACCTGCACCTGAGCAGATGCACACTGACAACATATATGCAGCTACGAGACCTGCACACTGACAACGGACACACACTGGCTCAACATACCACAGCCACAGACCACACACAGGCAAGCAATTACCACACCTAACAGCATTTATACATCTAGACACACACACTGACAACATATACATACAGACCTATAACATGCTCCCAGCCACAGACTACACATGACAACAGACACACACTAACAACATACACACAGCCACAGACACACACTGACCAACAGACACACAGTGACAACCTACCTGTCTGGACACACACTAACAGCGGACCTGCACTGACAACATGCTGCATACGAGACACACACTGACAACATGTGTACATGCGAGACACACACTGGCAGCTCAGACACACACTGACAACATGTATACATACAGAAACACTAACAACAAATGCTCCCATCTGAACCACACACTAACAGCAGATACACACTGACAACATGTACAGCCTGGACCACCACACTGACAGCATATATGCGCCTGAGACACACACTAACAACATATACATACAGACACACACCAGACAACGGACACACACTAACAACATGCCACATACAGACACACACTGACAACATGTACACTACGAGACACACACTAACAACAGATACACACCTGACAACATATATACATACAGACCTACACTGACAACGGACACACCTGGCACCAACTATATATACATACAGACACACACTAACTGCTCGATGCACACTGACAACATATATGCATACAGACCTGCACTGACAACAGACACACACTAACAACATGCACCACGCCTGAACACACACTGACCAGCAGACACACACTGGCAGCATTGTACGCCTGAGACACACACTGACAACATATATACGAAAGCCTGAGACACACACTAACAACATATATACATGAGACCTGCACTGACAACAGACACACACTAACAACATGTGCACATACAGACACACACTGACAAGCAGACACACACCAACAACATACACACATACAGACCCACTAATATGGTGTCTTACAGCAGTGTTGGTTTGCGACAGCAGACACACACTGACAACATGCACACATACAGACACACACCTGGCTGTGAACACTGACAGCTATCCCATATGAACACACACCCAACAACCTCTATACGCCTGAACCTACACTAACAACATGAACACACACCTGACAGCAGTATGCAGCCTGAGACACACACTGGCACAACATGCTGTCTGAACACCACACTGACAACAGACCACACTGGCTAACACTCTGCAGCCTGGACACACCTGACAACGGACCTGCACCTGGCAGCATGTATGCAGCCTGAACCACACACTGGCAACGGACCACTGCCTGACCAACATGTATACAGCCTGGACCACACACTGACAAGCATGTACGCCCTGAACCCACACTGACAACACTCTCTCCCCCTTCCCTGAACCCACCTGCTCTTTCTCCCTAGACACACTGACAACAGACACATAACCAACATGTATACATGCAGACACACACTAACAAGCAGACTACACACCTGACAACATGCAGCCTACAGACACACACTGACAAGCATGTGTACAGCCTGAGTTGCACACTGACAACATATATACATACTGAGACACACACACCTGACAGCAGCCACACAGCCTGAGCCACACACTGACAACAGACACACATAGCTGCTGCCTATACATAAGACACACACTGACAACATATATACATACAGACCCACCTGTGAAACATACTCTTCTATCCCTGAACCACTCTTTCTTTCCTCCCCACCTGCTCTGAATCTGATATGGGCTGGCTCTTGCATACAGACCACACACACTGCATATGGGCAGACACACACTGACATATGCAGCCTGAACACACTGACAGCAGACCTGCCACTAACAGCTGTGCTCCCATGCAGACCTCCACTGACAACATATACGCCTGAGACACTCACTGACAAGCATTCTCCCAGCCTGAACCTCCTGACAACATGTCCCAGCCACAGACACACACTGACAGACACACACTAACTGCCTCCTATCCTGAACCACACTAACAACAGATGCCACACTGACAACATATATACGCGAGACCACCACACTGATGACAGACCTGCACTAACAACATGTCTGTCTGGACTGCACACTGACAGCGCACTCATATGCCCACGCCTGGACACACACTGACAGCTGCGTGTGCGTACGGACACACTGAGATGCACACTGACAACATATGCAGCCACAGACCTGCACACCTGGCACATGCAGCCACAGACACACACTGACAACGAACCTGCACTAACAACTGCTCTCTCTATCTGAACCCACTGACAACATACACAGACACACACAACAACAGATGCACTGACAACGTATATATACAGACACACACTGACAACTGAGACACACACTGGCTGCATGTACATGGACACCACACTAACAGCAGATGCACGACAGCATATACATGGGCCACACTGACAGCAGACACACACCAACAGCAGCCACACATACAGACACACACAGGCAACAGACACACACCTGGCAGCATTTGCCCATCTGAATTACACTGACCAACTGCTCTATCTGAACCACCACCTAACTCTTTCTCCTATGAACCTGCACGACGTGAACACACACTAACAGCTGTATCTACACAGCCTGGACCTGATGAACACACACTGTGGCTGCCCACCACATGCAGACCTGCACTGGCCTTGAACACACCTGACAGCTGCCATCCTCAGACCCACACACCTGACAACATATACATACAGACCACACAACAACAGACCACACACTGACAACATATGCCAGCCACAGACCTGCACACTAGCC